>NC_132893.1:32075723-32193223 GCF_030463535.1 Salminus brasiliensis
ATGCACACAAACAGCTTGTCTAGTCCCTGTGGAGAAGTACTGCCAATAGAATAGGACTCTCTGAAGCAGATAGACATGAACCTACTAGCACCATGCTGCTGCCTAATGCCAGACGTGGGCTATAGAGGGGTATGAGGCCCCCCGGCATTGCGCTGTGGAGCAGTGGAAGAACTGTGTTCTCTGGAATGATCTCTTGTCACAATCAAATCCTCACAGCAATGCTCCTCCAAAATCTAGTAGACAGCCGGCCTCCCTGGACAGTAGAGTAGAGACCCCATAGAGTGGAGTACCATTGATTTCTGAAGAAACCAAGAATAAGCAGGTGTCCCAATACTTTTGTCCATACATTGTCGATCAATGATTATCATGTCACAGCTTTTAAAAAGGCCGACATAAATGTATCACTTGTAAGTGCCAACTTCCTGAGTCCACATCTCGGATCCAGATCTCCACGCTTCATCACCAGTAATGCTCAAGCTAGCAGTGTGATGTCAGCGTTTTCAGAAAGCTGCGTTTAGCTCGCTCACACGACAATACCGCTTTCAAAAAGCTCAGTTTTCCTTGACCTCCAACACCGTTTCCCATGTGGACGAAGGTACATACAGTACCAGCGGCTTTGTATATACAACAGGAGCCCTCCAGTCTACACTGTGTGCTCTCTACTCGAGCCTGGCTTCCTTGTTTTGAGCAAAAGTCTGTATTACTTGTTAAGCAGCTCTCTTCCAGAGAAAGAGTGAGAGCTGTGCAACATGCAAAAAGCTGCCAAACGTGTTCACGCTGTTTTGTTATCTCTTTGCCAACATCTACAGGAAACAAAAGTAAGTAAAATGACAGATTCGCTGGAGCCAATGTGTGCATTAATGAGGATTAATGAGCAATGCCTGCCCACGAAGATGACTTCATTAACTGCAGACTCTCGAGTGAGTATATATATATAGCAATATTTTGGTCATAGGACGAACCCTGCACCAACAAAACGCAACACTACAAAGCATTACCCCTCGAATCCTGAGCCATACCGCTTTGCCATCAGCAGCCGGAGTCAGAGAGAGCACCACACGCCTGCCCTCTTCCCAGGTGGTTAAATAGTGCTCTCTCCCCTTACCGTTTTCCAGCAACCGTACGAAAGTACCGGGTCCCCAGCTCTGCCACACCAACACCAGCTAACTAAACCCCAGTGTCGGTGTAGCAGAGCTGGGGACCCGGTACTTTACTGCGAGCGTGTTGGCTGTTTGTACGGTGGTTCGAAAACAGTCGCCTTTTACAGCGAAATGTGTTAAGTCCTTTCTCTCGTAGTTTTGGGAGGTTTGCTAGTGCTGGGGGTGGGGGTGGGGTGGGCCAGAGGGGGTTATGATCATGTGGGTTTACTGTCAGTACCATATTCAACAATGAGAGACAATTGAAAAAAAAAAAAGGCATTACCCATCACCACCAGTGAGACTTTGTGCATGTCCACTCCGGGAGATTTCTTCACTTTGCACTGGTACGTTCCACCATGGGCCGTGTCCACTGAGCCAATGGAGAGAGATGCGTCGCCCTGAGTTGGGTCACCAGCTGCAAAGTCCACGCCTTCCGCTGGGTTGGCATGGATATATTTCTTTCCGCCTGAATATGATATGATCTGACAGACAGAACACGCAGATATTCACAAATGGTCAATTATTCATACTGCATACACTCAGCCAGCACTTTATTAGGAACGCTATATAGTTCTAGACCACCTATTTGCTCCCAAAACGGCCTCAATTGGTCCATGTTGACATGACTGCACCATGCAGTTCCTGCAGATCTTTCAAGTGACCTTTTAAGCTGCTATTCTCCCGTAACCTCTTGAGACCCTACATTACATTTCTGCTTCTTTGCACCATGATACTTCATTTTTTCCAACTTTGACCTTTGGCCTCATATGAGGACATTGATTTGCAAAAACAACTTTCTGTACGAAGCCTAGATTAAAGGTGCACGTATTTGTCACTGTACAGTGTGGACTGTACAACGAAATGTGTCCTCCGCATTTAACCCATCTGGTAGTGAACACACACAAACACACACACACACACACACACACACGTTAGGGGCAGCCAACTCCAGCGCCCGGGGAGCAGAGAGGGTAAAGGGCCTTGCTCAAGGGCCCAACAGTGGCAGCTTGCCGAGCCCGGGAATCGAACCCACAACCCTGTTATCGATATCCTGGCGCTCTAACCGCTGAGCAACCACTGCCCATTAGGTTTTTATACTTGTTTGGTTCTACTAATCCCAAATAGGAGAAATTAAATATGCACGCTAAGCAAAAGTCCAGGTCTGGATGAAACCAGTTTGACATGGTGCATCGTCCTGCTTGGAGGTAGCTGTTAGAAGATGGATTAAATGTGGTCATAAGTGATACACCTGGTTAGCAACAATACTGTGGCATTCCCCATGCCCTTACACCAACTCCACCAGGTTGGACTGTTGACACCAGGCAGGTTGGGACCATGACCATGGGGCTTTGCTGTCGGCAGCCAATTCTGACCCAGGCCATCCGGGCTATTGATGACAGGGTTGTGGGTTCAATACCTGGGCCCGGCAAGCTGCCAGGCTATGTTATGTCTTCAGCTATCCAGTGTTGGAGAGCCTGTGCTGAGCCACTGCAGCCTCAGCTTTCTGTTCTTGGCTGAAAGACTCACTGGAGGTGTTTTCTTTACTACATTATTCTGAGGAACTCTAGCGACTGTTGTGCTGAAATCCTCAAAACCAGCCCTTCCGGCATCAACCATCATGCCAGTCTCGAAATCAGTCTGCATGACTATAAGCATTGCACTTCTGCTATATGATTGGCTGATTAGATAATTGCATTCATTGAAGGTTCTTAATAGGAAGCCTGAGGTGGTCCCTCTATGGTATCGCTCCAAAGAAGCTGGTAATAAATTCACCAGCTCTACTCACCAGCTGGTCTTTCTTCGTGGTGTCTGGACTGACCAGCGACCACTCGATGTCCAGCTCTCCCACATCTTCAGGGTCTGGAGTGTAGATGCAGTCCACTGTTCCCTTTTCCCCCTGGGCAAGCTGTAAGGTCAGAGGCCCTCTGGAGGTCACCCTCATAGCCAGAGCTACATCTGTCCACCATCAGAGGAAGATTTGATTCAATACAAACCACAAATACAGGCCAGTCCCTGTATCTGTGTACAGTTACGTCTGTAATAAAGGGTCGGGTTTGTTTTGTTTACATGGCTGCCACCATCTTTTCGAACTATTCTGAGAAGTAAAAGCTGAGATCTTTCTTAAGGGCTCTTTTTTGATGCAGGGCCTTAAATGTCACAGGCGTTTTCTTTCTCAGCAGTGCAGTTTCTCTCCAGAAAAGTGTGTGCTCAGAGCAATTTTCTCTCCTCCTCCAACAATAACATCTTTCTAAGGGGGAACTTTCACCAAAAAAGGTTTAAGACTGTGATTGTAGACAGTAGAAAATGAAAACCAATCGTCCTAACAGTGTATATTGATTCTGGGACTGAATAGCTGGAAACCTCAGGACAACAAGTGGATACTATCATAAACAGTACATAGAAAATGCATACAAACATTAATTGAACATTAATTGCACCCAAACCAATCAAATGTCATTTCCCCCAATGTTTAACCCAAGTAGTGGTCAATACCAACACTGGTGTCAACTGCAATACCCTACAAGGTCTAAGGTCTAAGGCCCCTAAGGTCTATAGGTCTTCTACACTATGTGCAAAGATCATGCAGACATCCATTTGTCTGGACAGTGGGTCCAAACCCCCCAGTAATATTAGAATAAATGCATAGAATCAATACATTGTGCTTTGATGTGTGTTAGAATGTTAGCAGCATTCCCAAAAACTCTCCTGGAAGAAGGCCACTATTTCCAGTTCCCATCTAACCAACTCTTCCTTCAAGTAAATCAGGTGAACTAATAGTGGAACTTAATAAATCCATACAGTCCGTATGCAGTTCACTGAGAAGATCAGCACCACACCTGTGTTCTCATTTCAATCTCCTAGCCAACACATCAATAACTTTACTGACCAACAGTACATTCTGACTACTGACTTTATGTTTATTTGGGTTTATTCTAATGTTATATAGAGTTAATTACAGGTAGACACTCTCACTGACCACTGACTTTATGTTTATTGAAGTTTATTCTAATGTTATATAGAGTTAATTACAGGTAGACACTCTCTCTTACCACTGACTTTATGTTTATTGAAGTTTATTCTAATGTTATATAGAGTTAATTACAGGTAGACACTCTCACTGACCACTGACTTTATGTTTATTGAAGTTTATTCTAATGTTATATAGAGTTAATTACAGGTAGACACTCTCACTGACCACTGACTTTATGTTTATGTGGGTTTACATTTAAGTAAACAATACATTCAATTAGTAAGAAAATATAGCTTTTAGCCAGTTAATGCTTACAATACTCTGTAAGGTTCTCTGCAAACAGAACCCTTTTAACTCTAAAAGCCTGTACTTTAAATTCTTGTCCTCAAACAAACTAATTATACTAGTTTCATAGCATTTAATACATCATTTATATTAATTACTGAATAATTCGTAACTCAAGTAATTAAATCAAGGGATTAAGCCTCATCTGAAACCACAATATTAAATTTTATCCAGCAACATTTCACAATGGCGATAAAAAAGGAGATAGGAGACAGCTGAGAACGTACCTGTACTGAGAAACAGTGTTATTGTGAAAAGTAAGGCAGGAAGGGGCCAGGACCACTGTGTTCGGCCAGTGGTGGGTCTTTGGGGAGTTCTGTATGAGATGAGAGAATCCCAGAAAAGAAAATGTCAGTTTCATGCACCAAACTCTTATTATTCATCTATGCCAAGATAAACAGAGTTTCCACTGTTGGGCTCCTTTAAGCCCTATTTGAGCTGGATTAGTTTTACTGGGGAAGGTGGTGTAATTTGAGTGATCCGTGATTTAAATCCGGTATGAATCTGCAGTGGTTTCTACAAGCATGCTAAGTAATACTTACCTTCTATAATTCAAAGAAGACAAAATAAGACACAGATGGACCCATTTGTGCAGTGAAACCAGTGAAACCCACACAGTGGACAATGAGCACACATGTCTGGCGTGGCGGGCAGCCATTACTGCAGCACCCTGGGAGCAAAGAGGGTGAGGGCCCAACAGTGGCAGTTTGCCGAGCCGGGGTATCGAACCCACAACCCTGTCATTAATAGCCCAGAGCTCTAACCCCTGAGTCACCTCTGAGAGCCACAGAGCTGAGAGCTCCTTTGGCAACAGTAGTTCTGTTCCAATCAAACTCATGATTCACTTTGGTGACATGAAAAGAAGGCTAACCACCAAAATGGGGCCTGAATTCCTTTTATCCTTCCATTCAACACAGGACTACTGCACTCTACTGCACTTTTGATGACGGGTTGGGTGTCTTTTGGTAAATTTAACGAGCTCGCTTTATAGTCCTCATGCTATTTTTTCCTGTTTGTTTGTTGGGTTGAACCTGTTTCAATTCCGACGTCCGATGTGAACATCCGTGATCATCTGTGGCGTTTCAATCCTACTGACTATATGGAGTATTTTGGGGATGTTTGGGGGGGTGGTTTTTTTGTATCAGACAGTCAAATCACATACAAATGACATTCAAAGTAATCCAGCTTAAATACGCCCCCTCAAAGCTTCAGACATGCATCACATCCATCGCTGATCCACTGCATTTGGGGTAAACCCAGCGAAAAACGCAGGGAAACTGTGAACCTGTTCAAGGCTCAAACGTCCACCATGGTTTCACCCCAATTAATGGTTTTCCTAGAACCATAAATGTCCAATCCAAGAACCCTGTAGTAAGTATATATATATATATATATTGCTTTTAAAAGAGTGTGTGTGTATGTGTGTGTGTTCTGGAGTTTCTGTGAGGCACAGAATGATATGAATTCATACTTGGGTGTTCTTTTGTGGGAGACTTCATCCCACTCAATCGCTCGGGGATCTCAAGACAAATGCTTATGCGTGGCAATGCGGAGCAACAAAAAAAAAAAAAAAAAGAGAGAGAGAGAGAGAGAGTTTTCTAGCATTATCCAGAAACACTGTGAGTCAGTGTGTGCTGATGATTAGGCAAAATGCCTGTCCAAGCACATTTCCATCGAGATGGAGATTCCACATTAGCGAGAGGAGCAACCATCAAAACACAATTACAGCCGAGGCACACAAAGAGCCTCTATCTGCAGGGTGACTGCTCGCACGTCAGATTTTACGCGCTGTGTCTTGTTATGAAACAAATTCACTGAGATCTTATCAGGTTTCCGCACTAATCACGGCCCTTCTGCAGCAGCACTGTGTTGCTTGGACATAGAGCTTTAGTAAAAGACCTATAAGAGGTTCTTGGGACTCTCAAACACCTCCCCATAACGTCCAGTAGGGTTGAAAAGTGGTACCACATCATAAACTAGCTCCATACTCGGTACAGTGTTCATTATATATATATATATATATATATATATATATATATATATATATTTATCTATCTATATATATATATATAATCCTCCCTGAGTCTTACTGGACAGTATGCTTATCTTTGTGTGTGCTAGAGGACCTTACTAAGCCCGAGTGAGACAGTCTTATAGTGTTCAATACATAGTTATGCTATGCTATGCTACATGGCTAATGTGGGCCGTTGTGATGACATGAACCAGTTAAAAAAAAGTAGAGCTTAGCGTTTTTTTCACGAACCCACCGAAGGGTTCGAGGAAAATCAATGGCCACTTACTACACTGTGGGTCGGTTTCCCAGACAGGGAAGTAGGCCTAGTCCTCGACTATATATATATTTTTTAATTCAATGGAGAATTCCTATTTAGAATGCTTTGTAGTCTTTGTAGTAAATTATATGAATTATTTCTTGAAACTAGAAAAAATATCTGATTTTTGTTTGTTAAAACGAACAAAATTAGCTAAATATATAAGATAATAATGATATAGAATAATGAATAATGGTTTAGAAAGAATAGAATGACATCCTGAAACAATCTAAATTACCTGAATTATCTGAATTATTTCTTAAAAAAAAAAATATTAGATTTGTTGAAACAAGCTAAATTAGAGAATTTATATATATATATATAATATCTTAATTATTACTTCAGATTGCAAAATATCCTGAATAATATACAAAGAATACAATGATATCCTGAAACAATCCAAAATTTCTGAATAATCTGAATTATTTATTGAAAAAAAGCAAAATGGTCTGAATTGTTTATTTTTAATAAATATTAGCTGTAATATTAAAAATATCAAATTATAAAATTACATGAATTACTCAATGAAACAAGCAAACTTCTCTTACGTTTATTCCCTTGTTGACTTGGCTTAATCCATGTCTGGGAAACCAACCCAAATGTTTGTGGACACCCCTTCTAATAAATGCACTCAGCTACATTATGTTGCACACACACACAGCTTATCTAGTCCTTGTAGAGAAGTACTGCCAATAGATGATCTACTCTCTGGAGTAGATAAACATCTGCACCATGTCTAAAATGCCAGGCGTGGGCTAGAGGGGTATAAAGAAGCCCCCCAGCATTGAGCTGTGGAGCAGTGGAACTCCAGTGTTCTCTGAAATGATGGCTGGTGCTCCATCCAGTACTTTTAGTGGGATGAGGTTGGGTGGGGTGTTGATCATCCAATATTCTGACCTCACTAACGCTCTTGTTGCTGAGTGTAATCAGATCCACACAGCAATGCAGCTCCAAGCCTTCTTCCCTAAAAACAGTTACTCCGACCAAAGCAGGGTAAACTCTTTTGAATGCCCTTGTTGATTTCAGAAGAAACAATCAAAGAGCAGGCGTCCCAATACTTAAAATTCTTAATAAATGCATTTGATGGCACTTTAGTAATGGTAGTGGCAGTAATTGAGCGATCCTCTACGTCTATCTACACCACAGTTTTGATTTATCAAGGCCTTTTTAAAATCATGGCACTCTTTCCGCTGCGGTGTGAAGCTTCATTCCAGTCATTATGGCGAGGATGAAAGACGTGAATACGCAAATTACACAACCATTCAAACACGCGCAGAGACACCAACTCCTCGCAAAACAGGTAGATAGCATCAGAATGCAAATACAGCAAACAGAGCAAATACAGTACCACAAGCCGAAACTGGTCGCTGCGACATAGCAGAACCTGCTTACCTGTCCATGCTTACGAAAGCTTGACTCCAAGCCTTGTGGTTCAAACCCGAAAACCTGAGGCCTCTGACCATGCTGCTTTCCTGGAGTGACACATCACACACACACACACACACACACACACACACATACACACCAAAACCCACTTCAGAACGATCCCACTCCTTTTAGCTCTGATTCCAGCCGGGCGGCCTGCTGTACTCCCAGACCTATCAGGTGTCGCCCGGTAAAAATGTTTCGCTTCCTTTTAAATTCACAAACAGGTCGTCTAGCAGCTCAGCCACAGGTTGGGCTGGTCATGAATAATTTATAAAGCTAAGTGCTTACTGTAGCTGCTCAGGAGGGCAATAAAACGTCAAAACATTTTAATTGGGAACACAGGCTGGTGTTGTAAATATCCCCACTAAGTACTAAGACAGAAATACATTAGCATAATTAAAGAAGGACTCCTACCTGAAAGAGCTGCGCTGTTCTCTTATCAACAGCCTCTACAGATCTCCCGGCGCCTCAGGCTCCACGGGAGAGGAGCGTGCTGTGTGTAGTTTGGCATATAAATGGTGCCATGGCGACAGGCATGCTCCTCTGGGACAGGTCTCAGGTAACTAAGAGCTGTTACTCCACCCAGCAAAACAAAGGGGTGGGGTAACAAGCTGTTGGTTAACAAAGGAAAAGACAGGTTAAATAAAAGCGTGAGGGTAGGCCAGCATTTACAGCTGATTTGGCGTTAGAACTTTTTACACTGCAGAAGATACATATATCTGGGCTTCAGCAATTTTAGATCGACCTGTTATATCTAGTATTTCTCATTACGAGATTGTTATATTATTAGATATTTTTTGCTTCTTATTTTGAGATAACATGTATTTCTTTAGACAAGCAAGATAATATGAATCAATTCTTAAAATAAGCAAAATTATCTGAATTATTCCAATAATTTTGCTTCTTAAAACAAGCATTTCCACTTATTATTATTATTGAAATGCAAAAGTATATAACTTATTTCTTACACTATATATACTTATACTTATATCTACACTATTTTTGAGATGCTTTTAAACAAGCGATTTATTATGTTATGAGATGAGAAAAAGAATCTGAATTATTTTTTGTTGAAACAAGTAAATTTATCTGAAAATTTTTGGTAAAATTATGTGAACTGTTTTGTGAGGCTGGGAAAAATATCTGAATTCTTTTTTGAAACAAGCATTTTGAGATGGGCAAAATTATCCGATTTTTTTTTGTTGAAGCACTGAAAATGTTCTGAATTATTTCTTGAGATGGGCAAATGTTTCTCCATGATTTCTTAAAACTGAAAAGAATATCTGAATTATTTTGATTGTGGTAAAAACTAAATTATCTGAAATATTTCTCAAAACTAGAAAAAATATATATTTTTGTTGAAACAAGCAGAATTAGCAACATTATAATATATATCTTAATTATTACTTCAGAAAATGTCATAAAATAAACTAAAATTCAGACCTGGTCTGAATTGTTTATTGAAATGCAGGAACATCCAAAATGTGTATATATATATATATATATATATATATATATATGTATATATATATATATATATATATATATATATATATATATATATATATATATATGTATATATATATATATATATATATATATATATATATATTCAGCTAACACATATGGAAATATATATATATATATATATATTTGTTTTAATTATAAAATTACATTAATTACTCAACGAAACAAGCAAAATTCTCTTACTTTTAAGTTGGGCAAAATGACCTGAAATACCTTTTAAAACAAGCACATTATTTTTTAAATTGTTTAAATTGATTCTATATATTTTCCTCCAATAATGTAGAATTTTATTATTTAAAATTGTATTATTTAAAATGAGATATACAGCAGTTTTGTATTGGGTGCCCATTATAACATGAAAAGGTAAAAGCAATCGGTCGGTAAGAATGGGATCATTAAATTCCTAACAGAACTGCAGAGAGTTTTCAGGTATAGACTGTCTATAGCCTTTACTGTGTCCTATATAGGCATGCATTCCCATAAAGCATGTAACAACGACAGGCCTCAGGGAATATCTGGTTCCCTGCTGTGTAATTCTGCCTGTGGAGAACTGGGGGAGCCTCGGCTGAGTTCACGGACACTAACAAGCCACAACTCTAATTTCCTCTAGTTTCCTTTATCACACACCTGTTTTTCTCTTCTCTTTGTCAGAGTTGTATATTCTCAGTCAGGAGAGGGCTGAGTACAGGTACATTTATTTTAAAATAGTGTATTTTATTATTTTGCTGAGGAGAATAGTGCAGAAAAGATGATTGTCTGCCCCACCGTCGCTAAGGGACCGCCTCAAAATTACACCCACATTTAAAAAAAAATTGTTTACCACATATTTATCTATAAAAGGGCTGAAAAATGACTATATATGTTTTTTTTTCATTCATGTCGGCTTGTTCAGTTGCACAAATTGACAAATCCCCTTGTTTCCCTTTTAAAACCTATGACCCCAAAGTTTTTCCGCTGTTTGATTATTATCATAATTCAGGAGTAAGTCGGGTTGTTGTATAAGATATTACAGTAAATTAGCTGAAGTACCTTTCTCCAAGCTTACTGATTTATTGGAGGCATTCAAGATTCAGAGGTAGCAGCTTAATTCTCCCGAGTTTGCGAGTGTCTGGTTTAAACAGAGGAAACTCTATAAGCTTTAGTTTCCCTCTGTCAAACAGTTCTACACTGCAGGCTTGGAGCTGGATCAGGATTAAAAGATTCAATATCCAATCCATCCAAATAGGCCTGGATCAGATCAGGACATCCCTAACATTTGCTTTTAACTTTGACATACACCAATCAGCCACAACATTAGCGCCACGTGCCTGATACTGAGTAGGTTCCCCTTGGCATGGACTCCACAAGCCTGGTGTTTTGGAGATGTTCTGACCCAGTCAGTCATCGAGCATCACTAGAATTTGACCCATGTCAAAGTGCTGTATATCCAACCCTTGACAAGAGCCCCTGTAGATGAAGATAAGCAATGCCTTTGCATCACCTGTCAGTGGTGCTAATGTTATGGCTGATGGATATTCAGTAGATTTCAAGTTCAAATTAAGGTTTCAGATGGTCTGGAGGACCAGGTAGACTAGGCACAAACATTCCCCATGTTGGTCAGTCAACCGGTTAAGCTGCTAGGCTACCGAGTTTGATGGTTTAGCTGGTTAGGAATCTTGCCCAAAGACTCTTATTGGTGTAGTGGGATGTGCTTGCCTGGCAAACTAGCTTGAGCAAGCTGACCAATCTGGATTTCTCAGCAGCCACTGACTATAGGCAGGTAGAGTCCAGAGGACAGACAGTATAGTCAATATTTATTTACTTACATTTATTTTTAGACGGTCCCTTAGTAGTGAAACTGTAGTGCATTGTGCTCTATCTTCCCTAGCGCTGGCCATTCAGTGGCGGTAGAACCCTTCAGATGTTCAGCAAATGGCCAATAGTATCCCACGGTGATAAAAGCTGCATGTGCCCAATGAACTTTCCCCCCAAGTTTATCTCGCTGTCAGCTTCAAGCCCACAGGCAAAACCAGCTGAAAGTTCAGCCCAGGCTAACAGTCTACAGCTGGTGCATGAATCGAGCAGCTTCTCCTGCCATGTGTGAGGAACATTGCGATGTGGTTGTGGTGGGTGCAGGCCTCTCTGGACTCAGCGCCGCTCAGCTGCTCAGGAAGAGGAATGCCAAGCTCAAAGTGTTGGTTTTGGAGGGCAAAGGTGCTTCAACACGACACTCCTGACAATCATATCTAACATTCGCAGCTTGTGCGGAAAACCACACACTGCCGAATCGTCCGCAGATACGAGTCTTCTATAACAATGTACTTCTCACTGTTGGCTCTGCACAGGCCGCGTAGGGGGCCGAACCTTAGTTGAGCGGTTGCCAGCTGCCCACGGCGTTGACACCTGGGACATGGGAGGGCAGTGGGTAGGCAGGTAAGTTGGCGCTGGTTTGCAGCAAGCTGCACTTGTGGCTTCGCCCACTGACTTTTTAATAAATCTGTGAATGCAGTTACTTTAAAGGTGGAATTTCACAGGCAGTTCAGAGCGGTTCTCTTGCTGTGAAGAGAAACTGAGTCAGGTGGTGTGGTGATCAGATGTCTTTAATGATTCTTAAAGCTACATCACAGAAAGCTATTAGGTCAAATGGTTTTGTATATATACACGCTTGAAACTGTGTTTTATAATAGTTTTAAGTTGCCTAAACAAAAAAAATTAAAATAACAGGGCTGTTTGACCTTATTCCCCTCATTTAATTGAATGTGTAAAGTTGATTATATCCACTGGGTGGCACTGTTGTAAACTCAGATACAGAAATGTACAAGGCTTCACAGCTCCACAGAGTGGAGTGACTGTCTAACTGCCTGCTTGTCAAGAGACTCAAATGAGCTCATTAGTTAGTCACAGCATCACTAACAACCGTCAATCTCCATGTGATAGGGCGAGCTCTAACCTGCAGATGGGAATAAACAGTAAACAGATTGAGGGGGCGGAGCCACAGACTTAACATCTTACACAATATTTAATCATTTTCAGCTGCAGCTCATTTACTGATGTTTTTGAGGCTCAACTCAGTATGGATTGTTGACCAAACTGAGATGCTAGCCTGGCTTTAGTTTACTCTGTAGTTTATAAGCCCTTTGGTTAGCTCAATATTGTGATGTTGTGCTCTGTGGGGTACTCAGATTGAGCACCTACGCAACAGTGTGTCTTAACCAAAAAAAAAAATCTGGTTTGACCTTATTCCCCTCATTAAACTGAATGTGTAAAGCTGATTATATCCACAAGGTGGCAGTGTTGTAAATTGGATATCTTTGTCTGAAAGCTAAAGCAGAAGCATGACAATAAAACTACAAAAATATCTCTATGCTGCCTCGAAAAGTTTGTGACCGCTCGGTTGAGCTGCCCTGTTAGGGTAAACAAAATCACATTCACCATTGATCTCCAACCTAGTGGACTCCTGGAAAGCTACTGAAGCTTCCTGCAGGTATCAGCTCCAACCCAGACCTCAACCCAGATCTCATTTGGCCAATCGAGAACTTCTGAATTCCCTGATTGGTTGGATTAGGTGGGGTGGATTAAGACTGGCTCCAAAGTCTGCAGGAAGGAAGTTCTTCAAGAGGAGGAGAACTTCCACTGCGTTAAACAAGCGTTGCAATTCAGTAATAATCTCCATGCCTTTGTGCGTTGTTTTTTTTTTGCCGTTAAATATAGGCTGCAACTGACATTAGATCTTTATTTACTTGGATGTTTATTAGATTGAACCCAAAGCATAGCCAGGCCAGCTGCTTAGCGAGAGAGCACGCACTGGATTGAAAAATGAAATGCTTGTGGCGTTCGTCCAATTTCTTTACCATTAGTGAAACACTTTGAGCTGCACTTTCATAAAGGAGCCTTGAGATGAATCATAAAAGGCGGCACAGAGTGAGACGAGAGAAACGTTGGCTTTCATTGAGTCCCAAACAAGCAAAAGGCTTTATTATGTATGCATTTGGTGCCTCGTATTTTACTGCAACGTATTATGCCGTTTCTGCTCAGATCACAGACCCATGTTATGGAGCTGATCGGGGAGCTTGGCTTGGAGGTCTACCCACAATTTACAGAGGGCAAGAAAGTTCACCACATGGGCGGCCGCAGCGCTAAGATCAGCACCTACACCTCCAGCATCCCCTCCTTCTCCCCGCTGGTCCTGCTGGACTTCATCCAGTTCCTCTGGAAGGTATGCCGCAGTCCTCCCGAATGCAATTACTTTATTAACTCTCGCTCTCTCTTTTATGGGGTGATGTTATAAATGGCTGATAGATGGCTATCATTTCATATGGGGAGATGAGGTTAAGATCTATTCTTTTCTGTAATGCCTCAGACAATATGCTCGTTCTATATAGCCTTGAATAGATACGTTCTGTATAAGTA
The DNA here is from genome assembly GCF_030463535.1 of Salminus brasiliensis. NCBI lineage: Eukaryota > Metazoa > Chordata > Actinopteri > Characiformes > Bryconidae > Salminus > Salminus brasiliensis. The sequence goes on from NC_132893.1 coordinate 32,089,853, forward strand.
TCTTGGATGGATAAGTGATTTGGGATGCCATAAAGCCAACACATTTATATGATACAGTAACAAACTTACGTTTATTTTTTTTAGTTAACTCAACTTAACTAAAAAACGTTTAGTCAAACGTTCTCCTAACTCACATTTTTTACCACTGTGTCTCAGTTTGATTGACAATCCATACTGAATTGAGCCTCAAAAACATCAGTAAATGAGCTGCAGCTGAAACTGATTCAATATTGTGCAAGATGTTTAGTCTGTGGCTCCGCCCCCTTAATCTGTTTACTGTTTTTTCCTATCTGCAGGTTAGAGCTCCCCCTATCACATGACATCCCAAGACTAGGACATTTTAGACAGTGCAGTTCTGAGCCCTTGCTGGGATTTGAGCTTATGTGTTCCTCACACTTGATGAACAGCAGTTAGACTGTAGGGCCGGTCTAGAGCTGTGAAATGACACTATATAAAATCCCAGTTCTGAGTGAATTTCCCTTCCTTTCTTCCTCAGACACAAAAATATGTATGGCTTCACAGCTCTAGAGTGGAGTGACTGTCTAACTGCCTGCTTGTAAAGGGACTCAGAGGAGCTCATTAGTTCACATCCCATCAACACCACTAACAACAGTGGTCCATGGTCAGCAGTCTGAGAATAGAAAGGCCTCTCCATGTGATGGGGGGGCTAACCTGCAGATGGGAATAAACAGTAAACAAATTGAGGGGCGGAGCCACAGACTAAACCTCATACACAGCTTCAGTTTCAGCTGCAGCTCATTTACTGATGTTTTCGAGGCTCAACTCAGTATAGATTGTTGACCAAACTGAGATGCTTGACCGGCTTTAGTTTACTCTGTAGTTTATGGGCCCTCAATATTGCGATGTTGGGTTCTGTGGGGTACTCATCAGATTGAGCGCCTACGCAAGACTGTGTCTGTGGACGAGCCCATGAAGACACCCAATGCCCAGCAGCTGGACGGCACTACACTCCAGTCCTACATGGACCAGCAAATTTGGACCACAGGTGAGTATTTAGCCCTTAATCACCTTTTATCACCCTAACCGTGCACAGGATTGTACGACTATTACAGCAGTGCAGGGGAGAGTGACTCAGGTAAGTGCACATATTGATTTTTAGGGTGATTACAGAGGACCCTCTGTGTGGTGTAATTATTGCCTTTGGGAAGCAATTTATATTGCATTTTTACACTTGTGTGCTTTTTTTCTCTGGTTTGGAAGGAAGTGTGTTGTTCCCCTGCTGCGTTCCCTGAAGAATTTCATACAGTTAGTGTGTTCTGTCAAAGCACAAGCTGAGGAAAAAGCAGTATTTGAGGTGTAGGTGTGGTGTGTCCAAATGCTTATAATAACCCTATTTGGAAAGGATTAAGGACATTTTTTTTTTACATCTGAAGATCTGGACCAATGCCTGGACCTAGGTGGATGCGAGTGCACTGTGAAAGGGTATAAAACTGTCGTCAGCACCTATGTAGGCTGCATCTCCCTTCACTGACTTCACTGGTTTGCAAAGGGTTGTGTGTCTGACATTGACATTAACGTTGACGTTAATTCGGCAGGTAATCTTTCCTGAGATAAATGAACGTGTAGTGTATTCATTTGCATTTATAGCATTTAGCTGACGCTCTTATCCACAGCGACTTACAAGGTTACTCATATTACAAAGATGGGCCAACCTAGTGTCAGGAGTCTTGGTGTAGCACAGACCGGGAATCGAACCCCAGTCTCACCACACCATGCTACACCAACCGCTTCATGGCTAACATGTGAACTCATATGGTGATTGGAGAGTGTTTTAAGAAGTGTTTGCCTATGTGTCCAGGATGTCCACTTACTTTTCGTCTTTCATTGTATGGAAATGTTTACCATAGGGGGCTATGGCCCCCCTTATCTGACATTACCAGACTGAAGAGAATGCATGTGTGTTCTATATGTTGACTCTAACATTAACACTTTCAACCCGTGAGTATATAAGCCGAAGCTCAGAGGACACATTCGGAGATGTCTTGGCTGGCATTGAGCGCTCTCACAGACTGCCATGGAGTCTGATTAGGATGCTTGAATCTTCTTTATAATAAACCTGAGTCTCCTTCTTCATCCACACAACATCGCTAAAGAGATAAACTACAAATAATCTGATTGATTTGTTTCCACTAAACTGCTGATATTAAGTCAAGTCAAGTCAAATTTATTTGTATAGCTTTTTACAACTGTTGTCATCACAAAGCAGCTTTACATAATTAGTAATTAATAAAATACAGAAAAAAATAAATAACGTAAGAAGACATGAAGGATCCAAGACCCCCAGTGAGCCCCAACGGCGACTGTGGCAACTCCCTCAGAGCTGTAGGAAAGTCACCAAACCATCTAAACTGTTGAACTGCTCTGATCATAATCATAATATAATAATCATGGTGTAGTAGAACTTAATATAGTCCTGGCAGTGATGGTCAGAGTAATGATAGTTAATAATGGTGATATTAATAGTGGCAGATGGTTACGAGTCCATTTAGGTTTTAACATGGTCATTAGACGGGTAGCAGTGGTAGGAGGGTGTGCCGCTGGTCTGGTATGGGTGGTGGTGGGGACGGGGCCTGCTGTTTGTACTGGTAGATGGCAGCTGGTCTGACGCAGGTACAGGGGACCTCAGCGGGCAATCTTTCAGCAGGTCGGGCTGGGTGGCCCTTTACTCTGAGAAGGTAAAGAGACAGAGTTAGTTCTGAGAGGATTTTAGTATCCGAGTGTGTCTGATGACTCCAGCAGGTCTGACTATAACAGCCTAATTAAAAGGAGAGAGCCAGAAGGTAACACAGACATGGGACCCTTACTTACAGCTTTACTACCAGCAGCACCAACGTCAAGCTCAGAACCTGAGAAGAGTTCCATTTCACCAAACGAACGAGCTCGGCCTGCACTAGTTATATAATCACAGGCAGATATAATCGCCCCCATGAGCTCCCGCCTCATGTTTACTCATTTTCTGTTTCTATGTCTTGTATTGTTTAACTGGTGACACATCCCTCAACTTCCTGTAATTGGCCTGAAAGTCTGAACCTTTCAAAATAAGTGATTTTACACTGCAAACAAACTAAGGCAGTTTGATACAGACCAAAACAACCAGCTATTTTGGTTTGGACCAAACTGAAAAGTATAAAGGGCCAGACCAAACATGGTAGGTGTGAAAGCACCCTATCGTACATGGGGTCAATACTTACTTTCGCAGGAGCGCCTCAGTAAGACATGATTTCATACATGATGGGCCTGGTCTCTGTATTATTATTTTATGATTTATTATTATTATATTATTATTATTTGCTTCCCTGATCATTTTAGTCCCGTCTGGATTCACGGCCCTATTTCTCCAGGCAAAAGGTTTTTGGCCGCTGTTAGATGCCGTATTACGTCTCCGAGTTCATGTATCCCAAATCCTCCTCTAGATATCAAAGACTTTCTGAATAGTGAAACAAATATGAAATCAAAATGTGAAAAACTTTACTTTGCAAACTTAAAAAAGAGCCGGTGTCTTTTTACTTCTACTTCTCACATTTTCACCCAATTATCTGAACTTTCTACTCCTACATTTTAAAAATAATTTAATTTTCATTTGTTTACTTTTACTTTTTCTACTTTAAGTAGTTTTGAAACCAGTACTTTTACACTTTTACTTGAGTAAAAAGCTGATGCTACGACTTCTATAGAAGTCTTTTTAAATCCTAGTATCTCCACTTCTACCTGAGTAATGAATGTGAACACTTCTAATACCTTTGTTCAGCAAAGGTGATCATGTGACTATGTAGGTGCTAAACTCACCTCTCCTCATTTTATTGCTGTCTGGAACGTGAGAGTTTTATCGCTGAGGACAAGTGTAAACTTTTTATTATACACATCCCCCTGAGAAACTAATCCAGACTGAATGAGGCTTATGCATGTGTGTGTGTGTGTGTGTGTGTGTGTGTGTGTGTTGTTTCTATACTGCACCTGCAGAGCTGATGGAGGAACTGAGTCTGTGCAGCCGCAGTGTTTTTGGAATGGAGCCTTCCCAGATGTCTTTCCTGTACTTCCTCATGTACTCCGCTGCAGCAGGGGGCGTCATGCGCCTGCTGGAGACCACTCCAGGCTCTGCACAAGAGTACAAGGTCAAGGTAAGAAAGTAAACGATAGATAACAAAGGATGGAGAGGGCAGGATGGACCTTCATAGTAGATGCTGAATAATTCATAGTGGTTACTGAGTAATTAATGGGACGATAGTTACACACTAATTCAGAGTAGATGTTGAATAATTCATAGTGGTTACTGAGTAATTAATAGTACTGTATTTACAAACTAATTCAGAGTAGATGTTGAATAATTCAGAGTAGATGTTGAATAATTCATAGTGGTTACTGAGTAATTAATGGGACTGCAGATACACACTAATTCAGAGTAGATATTAAATAATTCATTGTGGTTACTGAGTAATTAATGGGACAGCAGTTGCACACGCTGAATAATTCATAGTAGTCACTGCAAAATTGAAAGTAGTAACTGAATAATTCATAAGAGTAATTTATGTTACTGAAAAATCTTATGATCATACTGTGTAATTCTCTTTAGTTTGTGAATAATTCATAGAAGTAATTTATTCTATTCATTTTTTGAATAATTTATAGTTGCTACTCCAACCAGCGTTCATAAGATATAGGTGATAATCCAGCAAGCCTGTATGTAGTTAATCAGCCAAGATTTGTCCAGTTTGTCCAGCCAAGTTTGCCCTGGAACTACACAATATGTCATACAGTACCACATAACTCAGTGTTAATGAATAAGGTTAGAGGTGTATCAGTAAGGGGTTAATGTAGAGGTGGATTATCTGCCCATGAATATGCTCACGTAGCATCAGAATACCCCTGCAAAGACAGATAGCGATACAGTAACTATAGAGACAGCAGATAGAGGCTTCAGCAGGGTTCAGCTCAGCTCCTTCCATTGTAACTTCACTCTGGGCTCCCTTATACACTCCCTGTGGTGAGCTTGTTAGGAGTTGTGCAACATTAGATAAGATAAACTATCTGAATAGGGAAGTGTGAGAGGACTGGAGAGGGGCTTATCTGGGCACTGAGACTTGCAAATCAGTTGCTTAGTCCCTCCTCCCTATTCATCACTCTGAGGCGAAGATGGATTACATCATTAAGCAAGGTTCCCATACAGAATAAGAATACAGGTGTGCACATTATACATATATAAAAATACACAGTCATATCAGAATATTATGACCTGTATTAGGTCATTATAGAGGTTCGTTGTACAGGTCGATTGCTCTGTACCCCTCGCTGGACTTGTGATTCCCCTCTATAATCTATGGCCCATAGGGAACCACTGTTATACCACTGGGGACACTCAATGTGCGAGAAGTCCATTCTCTGTACACCTTCCCACAAAGTCCGCAGTTTAGATTCTCAGATGCTACCACCTCTCGCTCACTGTCACAGTCATATAAGGATATTATGTCCACCCCTGGTTTGGAACGAGCTTGGCAAGTGATGCCAAGTCATGGGCAAAGGATTACTAATGTACAAAAGGGCAGGATAATAGGTTATCTGACCTCGCTAATGCCCTTGTCGTTGAATCCAATCAAATCAAATGGACAGTAGAGACAGTTCAGAAGAAACAGTGAATGAGCAGATGTCCCAATACTTTTGTCCATGTAGTGTAACTATATAAGTTAGGCATATTTTTATAGTAGGTACCTGCATATAATGGTAATATGCATATAATAATGCATATAATGTCTGGTATAGTAGGTATATATAATGCTATATGTCCAAAAGTATCCAGACGCCCCTTCCAATCAGGGTGCACCCATTACTGACACAGGTGTTCAGTTGCAGACACCAATCGAATGAAAGCCTCTGGTGCCGCTACACATGAACCTAAGGTTACTGTGCCTAATGCTAAGCAAAGGCCAGATGGGTATACAGCCCTCAGCATTGAGCTGTGGAGAAGTGGAGCTGCATGCTTATGGGATAATCTTTTGGCTAGACACAATCAGATCCTTGCGGCAATGTTTACAAGCCACCTTTGGAATGTGCTGGAATGGGATTTGAGGTCCAGAACTAAGCATCTAACATCAGTACCAGATCTTATTAATGCTCTTGTGGCTGCGCGCAATTACATCTTGAGAGCAATGTTCAAACATCTAGTATAAAGTCTAGATGAGAAGAGTAGAGGCTGTTACTGTTACGAACTCCCAATTGACACGTTGGACGAGCAGGTGTCTAATTTATGTACACTCTTAAAAATAAAGGTTCTGTCAGTGGTTCTTTAAGCAATGCCATAGAAGCACCACTTTTGGTTTCATAAAGAACCACATTTAAGAGATGTGAGAGTGTGAAGAACCTTTTAAAGGTCTAAAGAACCATAACTTGATGTAAACGTTCTTCACTAATCACAATGTTCTTCACACTGGCACATCTCTATTACAAACACAGTTCTTTATGGAACCAAAAGTGGTTCCAAAAGACCCAGGTGATGGTTCTTTAGATCGTTTAAAGGTTCCTCGCCCTCACACATCTCTATTACATGCATGGCCCTTTATTGGACCAAAGGTGGTTCTTCTTAAAGCCTTTAAAAGGTTCTTCACAGTCACATCTCTAATACAAACATAGCTCTTTATGGAGCCAAACCTGGTTCTTCTATGGCAAAGAACCCTTTGTAGCACCCTTATTTAATAAGAGTCAGCATATCTAGAGTACTCTATGTGAAATATGACAATATGCAGGTTCTTATCATTGAAATTCCCAATGATACGCCTGCAGTAGCTATAAGCTCAGCCTGATCTGAGTTCAGCTGAGGCCACTCATGGATCCTCCTTCATTGTAGACCTCCCTGACCTTGAAAGCTCGCATTAAAAGGAGTCCAGTGACAAAGGTGTCAAATGTCAGATACTTTCGAGCGAGATCCTTTTAGGCCTGACAAGCTGGGAAGCCGGCTTAGTCGCGCTAGTTTTCTGCTCCATTAGCATTGCTGAACTTTCTGCTCAAACCTGGCTCTTTTGTGTGGAGGTATAATGTGTTGGTGTTTTTTCTGCAGAGGCAGCTGTAGGCTGTTATGCTGTTCGCTGCTGTGCGGAGGCGTGAGCCCTTATCTGTGTTGCTATGTTTGTATGCAGGTGCTGGGTGTAATGCTGCTTTCTGTCCACAGGGGGGCACTCAGCAGCTGTCCGAGAGGCTGGCGGAGCAGATTGGACAGGAGAATGTGCGTTTGGGCGCTGCTGTGACAGCTATATGGCAGGTAATGGCTTCATTAGAGTGGAGGTGGTCCCACAAACACACATACACATATACACACACACACACACACACACATACACAAAGCTGACTTGATATTTGTATTGTTTCACTCAGGGCTTAACCGCACTAATGTGAAAACTACTGTGTAGTTTTTGTGGCGTGCCACAAGGTTCTATTTTAGGGCTTATGAAAATGAAGTAAATTATAATACTTTCAAGGGTTTAAGGGGTTAAAGAGCTACATAAATCCCAGCTACATGTTCATGTGGGGCCTGTATGGGTAGCCCAACTGGAAAACCAGGACATTTTGTCCTCTGGTTCCACATTGGCCCAACATATGGATGCCCACCAGGTAAAGGGATGGGACCAGGAGGAATTAAACATGGGCCACATCTGGGTTGTACATTGTATATGGGGCCTAGATGGGACCCATGTAAGATTAAGGGTGGCTGTAATGATGATGCCCATTTGGGAAGCTCAACTGGGTCCCAATGAAATGGATATTCACTGTTAAAAGTCTAAGGAACATTTGGAGGTTCTTCAATTTGAAACTGTAGAGGAACCTCTTAAGGTGCTTTGAGGAACCTTCAAGAAAAGTTTTTTAGAAGAAAATGTTTCCTTGAAGGCTCCTCAAAGCACCTTAAGTATAGCCCACGTGGCTGAGATCCCCCAGCAGTTATAAAGACTGCGTTTTTGAAAGAGATTCAGTAAAGGACCAGCTCAAAGCCAATCAGAGCAGAGGTTATTTACATACACTCAAATATGATATGGGTCCCACAAGATGTTGGTAACATTCCCTTGGGATTCTGGTCCATGTTGACAGAGTGCCTCACACAGGTCCTGCAGATCTTTCAGGAGCATCTTCATTCTCTGGATCTCCTGTTCTACCACATCTACTACAAGATGTTCTACTGGATTCAGATCTGGTACCTGGAAAGGCTACTGAAGAACACTGAACCCACTGTGGCTCGTCCATGAAACTAGTTTGAGGCGACTCCTGCTTTGTGATGGTCACAAGCATCATGATGCTGGTAGTAACTGTTAGCTCAACGAAGATAGGTCAGGTCATCAACAATACTCAAATAAGCTGTGGCACTCGAAAAATCATCACACCAGGCCACGTTCCTCCAGTGTTGGGGAGTCTGTTCTAAACCATTGCACCCTCAGCTTTCTGTTCTTGGCTGACAGAAGAGGAACCTCAAATGGTTCTTCTACTGTTGTAGCCCTGTATCCTCCTCAAGGTTGGACGTGTTGTTGCACAACCTGAGAGGCTTTTCTGCTCGCCACTATTGTACAGAGTGGTTCTCTGAGCTACTGTAGACGTTCTGTCAGCTCCAGCTACCAGCCTGATCATTCTCTGTTGACTGTAGTGCTGAAAATCCCAGAAGATCTGCAGTTCTAGTAACTCTCGATTCAACAGTTTGAGCCAGTCTGGCACCAACAATCATGCCACACTCTAAATGTAAAGCTACTGGCTGGCATCTGCATGAGTTTATGCATTGCTCATTAATCAACCTGTTTAACTGTAAGCAGTACATGGAGGCTGGACCATGCTAATGTACCTCCGCTAACGTGTAACATGGGCCTCAGGGGGGTCTCAACTTTTAGACAGAAGAAAAATCTCTTTCAAAAACTGCTGTAGGCCGAATAGGGGGATCTCAGCTATGTGGGCTATCCTTAAGGTGCTTTGAGGAGCCTTCAAGGAAACGTTTTCTTCTAAAAAAACTTTTCTTGAAGGTTCCTCAAAGCACCTTAAGAGGTTCCTCTACAGTTTCAAATTGAAGAACCTCCAAATGTTCCTCATGGAACTGAGACCCAGTTGAGCTTCCCAAATGGGCCTCATCATTACAGCCAACCTTAATCTTAAATGAGTCCCATCTAGGCCTCATATGCAATGTACAACCCAGATGGGGCCCATGTTTAACCCCCACTGGTCCCATCCCTTACGCTGGTGGGCATCCATATGTTGGGCCAATGTGGAACCAGAGGACAAAACATCCTGGTTTTCCAGTTGGGCTACCCATACAGGCCCCACATGGACATGTAGCTGATGAATGCAGCTCCTTAACCTATAGGTTCTTTAAGTAGCATAGCTGCTGTAGCTGTACCTTCTGCCCGAATATACATTCCCCCAAATGCCTGTGTGTTCTCATGCGCTCTTGTTTGTGGGACAAAAAAATATTGTGGCAAAACCACAGCGCTTTCTGATGATTAAACATTTTAATTGGCTAACTCGGAGGCCGCTGTATTACAGCGCACCCGCCGCAGATTTGGTGGCACAAAATCTTTTTGCGAGCTTTTAAATCACGTTAATGAATAGGCCTAAGCCTTGAACGCGCCGAAGCCGCTCTCACTCTCAGCAAGAGAATATCCATTAGACTGCTTAATGGTCTCTGCTGAGTTACATCACCAGCTCCGAGCAGAAAGGCTGAGGTATTTTCCCTTTTCTCTGCCAGACTGAACTCTAACAGGCCATTGTCCTCTTCCATAATAAGCCAGCCGGCAAGTGAGGGCGGCCCTTAGGCACTGACCTGTGACCAGCGTTTCTGGAGGAGTTCTGGGATTGTGTTTGTGAGGGAGCTGTTCTCAAAACAGTGCTGAAATAGCCTGAAGTGACCCTGCACTTCAACTGGGCCTTGACTTAACTGTCATTACATCAGTGTATGTAATAAAAGCTTTCTCTGGTGCAACACATGTGCAGTCATGTGAAAAAGTTAGGACACCCCATGAAAGCCTGTGTCTTTTTACATATATTTAAACATTTGGACAGTTAATCTTCGTTTGAATAGGTTTAGGAGATGGGGGTGATATTAGTCAACCAATAAAATTGAAGAAATGCCTTTAAGAATGTATAAAGTATAATTTATAGAAATGTAATTTTCGTGGGAGGAATAAATTAGGACACCCTATGCCAGAATAACGCCCCCCCCCCTCCCTTTGGCTGAAATAACTTCAGTTAGACATTTCCTATAATAATCTACCAGTCTCTGACATCAGTTTTTCCCACCCCTTAATGCAGAATTCTCTCGGCTGTGTGACCTTCCAGCATTAATTTTTACACAGATGGTCTCACATCTTCCCCAAGCGCCTAGTGGATTCTATGGAGAGCTCTCCAGGCCCTACTGCAGAAAACCACCTCCATGCTTCACAGCTGATATGGGTTCTTGTGCTCAAATGCTGTGTCTGTTTTACATCAAACTTGTCCTCTGGTTCTGTGTCCAAATAATCCAAAAGCACATTGTTCCAGATGTCCCAGTCTTGGTCTCGGTGTTCTCAGAAAAGCTTCAGTCTTGCTCTGATGGAGTTTATTTTGACAGCAAGGATGTCCTCCTCGTACACCTCCCATGTAAATCCAAGAAAATCTGACGGTAGATGCTGTACTTTGACTTCCTGTAGATCCAGTGATGACATTTAAGGATTGCTGGAGACTTTTTTACGCATCTTGTGGTTCTGCTGTTGAACTGAAAATGCATCTACAACCTTCTTTCTGAAGGCCTCAGAGAGCTCTTTGCTTCTTACCGTGGTAATTACACTTACTTTACCAATTAAGAGCAAACCAGACTAAATGTATGAGGATTAAATGAGGCCGGCTCCTCCAGAATCCTCTCTAACCATGTTCCGATCATCTGCAGCTGATGTTCTGCACTTGCTTCTAATTTTGGACAAAATATTACAAAAAATAAACCATTATTTCAGCATATTTTGGCCAAAGAAAGATGATTTTATTGATGATTATTCAATAGATAAACCAAGAGTTAAGTTCATTTCTAATTACTAAATCTAAATATTAAGAAAAATGAACAATATTGAAAATAAAGCCATTTTTCAAAATATTCAGTCCAGATATCGAAGAAAGAAGCCACCTTTCAACATATTTTGGCAAAATAAGGATGATTAATATTGAAAAACAAAACAAAATGAATTGTTTAAAAAATATTCAGTGGTGAAGTCGACACACTGCTGGTAGAAACTGATAAATGACAAATGAAAAGTGATTGGTTCTCCTCTATCTGGTGGGAACGGGCTTCCAGATGAATCTGCTCTGCCTTGTGTTAAGACTCTTTCATGCTTTAATGTTAGAGATGAAACGTGGCAGCAGAGACCAAGGCGTTTCCACTGCTCTCCTTCACAACTAACTAATTTGTTTTAGGTGATGTTAATAAATGCACACAGAAATCTAAATGACTCTTGCAGTTACACTGAAGGTCAAATTTGACTGTGGGGGAGCAAATAGTATAAAGCTCCACTCGTTTCACTGCTCAGGTGCCCATGATGTGCAGTACTGTGAGAAAACATGCAAGCCAATTCACACATGGCCGGATTTACGATGATAATGCAGTGTCGTGGTAACAGTGAAAGGCTGATGAGGATGTGGAGAGTTTTCACTCGACTGATTGTGGGCATGTTTGTGGAAGAGGCTCATTATTAAAGGTTAGTTTTCAAAAAGGAGATTATCTTCCAACCTGGGGGATATGAACGACTGTGAGACCAGCATTACTGATGAACAACTTATGAATCTGGTGATGCTGCAGGCAGGGAGTTAGTGTGCCGCACAGCTCTAGGGGCCCTGGGGTGGTGGGTTTGGACCTTGCTTTGGTCTCAATCATTTGGTCTCAACCAGATAATCAATGTTTTCCCTTCACCTTCCAGTGGTACTAATGTTATGGTCCATTTGCAGAGCCAATAATGGATTCAGGAGAGCGTAATTGGTCTTGCTCACTCTGCCCCTCCCTCGTCACTAAGGGCAATGCTAGCCAATTATAACTAGTTATTTTGCATCTTACTGGCTTACTGGCTAGGTACTGTACATCTCAGACAAGTAATGGCAACATGCTACTAGTAAGAAGGCCGTGGATAAAGGAACAGTATTAGCCGCCATCCTGGAGCCTGAATTCTGTCCCTATATTAGTTCATTTTAATGCAAAACAGTGGGTCACACAGCATCAGAGACCACATAAGCAAGTCTGCTAGAGGTTACTGTACGCCTCCTCACGATTGATTTAGGCATGCAGTTAATACGACGCTAACTGGTTGGTAACTTCCATTACTTGTTAGCTTCATTAGCCTTGTATCTTCTGCCCATTCTATTTGTTGCAAGGTAAACACAGACAGACCGACAGACAGAGAGAGAGAGGCGATCAGGGATCCTCAATTGGGAATGCGGGATCAGTCACTTCACATAATCAGTCCAGCGGCAGTCAGGGGGCTCTGTAAGAACCGTGCAAGAGGCACAGGCTATCACAGAATGGCTATAAGCTAGGCTAAGCACTGTATACATATTATCGCGCATTACATTCACAGTTAACATCAGCAGTGCTTTAGCAGAGTTTTCCCCAGCGCTCTCAGACGTGTTTTGGGGGTCAAGCAGAAACACTCCTCATCGGCTACAGAACAGCGGTAAAGAGACTGCAGGGTGTTTTAGAAACAGCCCCTAGAGACCACTGCCCATCCAAGCATACTAATGCACCTACCACCACTACCTGACTGGTTTCAGAGCAAACTAGCAGTTTGTGTGTGTGTGTGTGTGCCTACAGAAATCTGATATTTTGGCCATATAGGCAGATATACACTATATGGACAAAAGTAATGGGACATTCCTCTGAATCACTGAATTACGGTATGTTAGGAGTGTTTAGAGCCCTGCCCTACTACATTGTTAAAAGAATAAGATCTATGAGATCTTTGGAGGTTCTTGAGTTTGAAACTTCATGTGGAGGAACTGCTTAAGGCTTTAAGAAAAGGTTTTTTAGAAGAAAAACCTCCAGAATTTCCTTAAGGATCTTCTACTTTTAAACGTGTCGATCAGATCCAGTGTGCCCTGTGTTACCACTGAGACTGTGAACACTCAAATGATTATTTTAGTTTAATATTACACTTCATTGCACATATGAATAACATCCAGCGTGGGAAGCACGTCTGCAGCGGATAATTTCATGGTGCACACATGGATTCTGAGGTTTGAGAACAAACTGGCACAGACAAGAATCACCAGCAACGAGGCACTACGTTAAAAATGGCTTTGCTAAATATATACACCTGTGAAAAAATTACAGCACCCAATTATTTTTTAGAAATATTTAGTCCTTCGTTAAGAAATATGGACATATACTATAGGAACAAAAGTATTGGGACACCAACTTATTCATAGTTACATTCAAAATCATGGATATTAAGAATAGCTCATCCTGCTTTAAGTTAAGAAGGCTTTCTAGATATTGGAGGAGCACTGCTGTAAGGATTTGATTGCATTCAGCGACAAGACCGTTGGTCAGGATGTTGGATATTCACCACCCTACCTCATCATCCCCAACCCCCCAACTCATCCCATCCAAACGTACTGGATGGAGCACCAACCATCATTCCAGACAATACAGTTTCACTATATCAGCCCATGCCTGGCATTAGACATATTGCCCATAGGTTTAGGGACTAGACAAACTGTATGTGCATTTGCACATCTGTGTCAGCAATGGGTGCAACTTAAAGAGGCTGAATAATGAATAATGTTGAGGTGGTGTTAAGTGGTTGCTATGGCATCCCATGTGGATTTTATATTGTTACTAAGTGCTTAATAGGTGGTTGCTATGGTGTTGCCTGGTGGTAACTATGATGTTGCTAAATAGTTGCTAATGAATAATGAATAATGTTGAGGTGGTTTTGTTAATTGTTTGCTATGGCATCCCATGTGGTTTCTATGTTGTCGCTAAGTGGTTAATAGGTGGTTGCTATGGTGTTGCCTGATGGTAACTATGATGTTGCTAAATGGTTGCTAATGAATAATGAATAATGTTGAGGAGGTGTTGTTAAGTGGTTGCTATGGCATCCCATGTGGTTTCTATGTTGTCGCTAAGTGGTTAATAGGTGGTTGCCATGGTGTTGCCTGGTGCTAACTATGATGTTGCTAAATGGTTGCTAATGAATAATGAATAATGTTGAGGTGGTGTTGTTAAGTGGTTGCTATGGCATCCCATGTGGTTTCTATGTTGTTGCTAAGTGGTTAATAGGTGGTTGCTATGGTGTTGCCTGGTGCTAACTATGATGTTGCTAAATGGTTGCTAATGAATAATGAATAATGTTGAGGTGGTTTTGTTAAGTGGTTGCTATGGCATCCCATGTGGTTTCTATGTTGTCGCTAAGTGGTTGCTATGGTGTTGCCTAGTGGTCACTATGATGTTGCTAAATGATTGCTAGAATGTTGCTAAAGTGTTGCTGAGTGGTTGATAGGGTGTTGCTTAGGGGTTGATAAGGTATGTCTGATCGCACAGTGAGGCCTGAACATCAGTTCTCAGGGAGAATATGAGCTATGATAATCTGAGGCTCTGGGACCCTCACATGACCAAATTCGGATCAAGGTAATGTCATTCATCGCAGCGATTCCTCAGATGATCATCGTTTGCTTAAATTTACGTCCAAGCTTAGAAAACTCCTCTCTACGACTGGTCAAGATCTGTCTTTCTGATGCATGCAGTTGTCCAGAAGGTCCAACAGTATCCATGATATACTCACAAAAGCCTATCCAGGCATAATTTATCACAATTACAATTACACCTCCTCATATATTTGCCAGCTCCTACTTCGCACTAATGATGTGGGTCAGTTTCCAATCCGTGTGTGAACCGCCAAGACGGGAAGATCTGATCCGAGTGGGAAAAAGACTGGAAAATGAACGTAGCCAAAGAAAGAGGGATTCCTCCACTTCCATTCTCCTTGGAAAGCTTGTCTTGGCTGCAGTGTGTCTCCGGAGGTGTTTGTATTCAAATGCAGTTTTGTGAGTGTGTGTTTTGCATGCCTCACAGAGTTAAGAGTGTGTGTGTGTGTGTGTGTGTGTGTTTCTTTACAGAGTGAAGACAGCGTGGAAGTAAAGACCGCCTCGAGTGCCATCTCCTGCAAGGCCGTCATTGTTACATGCCCCCCTCATATGGCAGGTGAGTGAGAGAGTGTGTGTGTGTGTGTAAGCCTGTTTGATGAGTGAATGCACCTCATAAAACCCCTCTCTGCTGCAATGATGCAGAACACCTGTCAGTCACACAGCCCAAGGCGGTCTCCTGGGTTGTTGAGGCCCCGCCCCCTGAACAGTTGATTGGTTGCTGTAGCGTGGGCGGCAGCTTGAGGTGTGGAAGTGTGGTGGCCGTCCACAGTGTTTTTTTTCTTACTGTTATACCATGTATAGTCATTTTACATATGGATACATATACTTTCCCCCCGTGTGTGTTACTGCCAATAGAATAGGACTCTCTGGAGCAGATAAACATGAACCTATTGGCGTGGGCTAGTAGATATAAATATAGTAGGGGTATAAAGCCCCCCAGCATTGAGCTGTGGAGCATTGTTCTCTGAAATGATGGACGATTGATGCTCCATCCAGTGCTTTTATATGGGACGAGGTGTGTAGTCACGTGTAGTCAACCAAGCAACGTGAGCAGTACAATTGATTTGAGGTCATATATGGTGAATGGTATATTTGTAATTAGTCTATTTTACTATATATATATATATATATAAAAAAAAATATATATATATATATAAAGCAAGATTTGGGCCCTTTAAGACCCATTATTCAGTAACATATGACTGTGAAAGTAATGTGTAAGGCACGTCGTTGTGGGACTGAGAGATTAGAGTGCGGGCCTGCTGCCGGGTCCTTTATAGTTTAAGGGGTTAACGAGGCAGCGTGTGAATTATGCCGAGTGACGGGGCTCTGGGACACGGCCCCTAAATCAGAGGCGAGCTGACGGCTGACAGCGAGCCTTAAAAACCGCAGGCGCTGCCGAGCCTCAGACACCTGTCCAAACGCATTCAGGGATAAATAATGGAGAAAGCGTTGCTCAGAGTCGTCCTCGTGACCCGTCCTCCTTTCAGACACGGCCGTCCCATAAAGTGCCAGCTTTGCCGTCAGTTGTGTGGAAAGCGAACGGAAAGATGCTCTAGCGAACACCACACGGGTGCACAGTGACTCGTGCAAGCGAGTACAAAGAGGCTCCATTCTAAAGAAATACTTTACACAGACACACTCACAAACACACACACACCAGATGTCTTCACCGGCTCCAGGCAGCCGTGCGTTTGTTATGCGCCTCGTCCTTTTGAACCCAGGCAGTTTATTAGCAACGCTGTTTTGTTGATTCGGCTCCATTTCGCTAATTCTTCAGACGAGAACGTCCTCTTTCATCACACCCGTATCTGCACCAGGCCGACTTTCCGTACGTTCCACTTCAGATGTTTCTGAGAGATAATCTTCTTGTTTTCAGCGTTTCCAGCCTGGTGCCGCTACTGGAGGAGGCTCGGCTGTGTCTAGCCTACAGCTAAGGAGGAGACATGCATGGCGGTAATGATATTAGGCCTGTGTTGGAGCTGCACCGCAAAACATACCCAAATTACAGCTCGCTGCTGTTTTCACACACTGAGACTGTCTTTTTTGTTTGTTTTTTGCCCAATTTCCTCCCACCTGCCATGCAGGTCTCCCCCCTAATCTCGCAGTAACTACAAACCTAAGAGGAAGGAGGCTAACACGTGCTTCCTCGCAGACACGTGCTTCCTCGCAGACCTCGCGTCTTCTCCGAAACTGCTGCTCACGTGGCGTCATAGTGAGATAGCACTGAGATAGGGCAGCACTGATTGCCCAATTATGTGTAGCCTACACTGCCTGGAAAGCTGTCTTTGGGGACACCTTGCCTTCTTTGGAAATGAGAAGTCCTGTTTAACTTTGTTTGGGTAAACTCTGTTTATTTAGCATGTAACAGCTCCGTGCTAATCCTTCGCTTCACTCAGCTTTGTGTCATCAAAGTGTCTTCTTTTGTATGAAGAGCAGCTTTTCCAGCTAAATAATGAGCCAGCTTTCCTTTCCAGACAGTTGTTGCCAGCATAGACGCTGATGCTGATGCTAATGCTAATGCTAATGCTCACTCTTTGGCCCAAGGGTGGTTTAAACACCTGGGAAGTGTCACACCAAAGATCCCAAGATCGCACCAACACTCAACCAGTAAATACCAAAGAGCCAAAACATTAGTACTTCTCATTATTATTGTTATTATTATAATTATTATTATTATTATTATTAATAATAATAATAAATGCAACAAGGCACATTATATTGATTATCTCATCGTAAAATAAAGATAAGCTGCCTTTATCTTGGCATAGTTTAATAATGAGATTTTGGTACATGGAAGTGACAAACCGTGAACCTTTAGTCCTTCTAAAGATAATCCAGCAGACCCAAAACAGAGCTGGAAAATGGGCCAATTCCAAAACCCCAAAACTGTTACATCACAGTCTGGACTTGTTATATTTGCACACATAATTTTACATAAAACATATTACATTTTACACCCACTAAAGAAAGTTCTATGGAAGACTTAGTCTTAGCCTTAGGTTTAGGAAATGCCGTAAAGCAGGCTGAAAGCTAGTGCTAGGCTAACCAAAGAAGGGAGGGAGCACCATGGCGGATATCTGCTTGAGGAAGCTGAAGGATAGTGATCTACAGAAGCTGAAGGACAGGGATCTACAGAAGCTGAAGGACAGGGATCTACAGAAGCTGAAGGACAGGGATCTGAGGAACCACAGCCAGGGAAGTGGCTAATTTAGCTGGGCTAGGCTAGACTAGGCTACTGTGAGCCGTTGCGGTGCTGCAAACCAGACGATCTTATCATTTCCTCCCCCACAAGGCCTCCATAAAAGGAATATCAGCGTATTTTATTCTGAAGTAAAATAACAGGGTGGTAAATCGGCTAGCATTTTCACCCCAATCAAATCACATATTTACTATTTATACATCAAACAACCTCTTAAATCCTCAGTAAATGCACTCTATGGCACCGCTAACGCCTAGGATATATGTTTGATGGTAAACTGAATGGTCAGGTCTTATAGCTGATGTGTTCGATGGGGGAGAAATGGGCAGACGTGAAGACCTGAGCCACTTTGACAAGAGCCAAATGGTTTTGGCCAGACAACTGGGTCAGAACAGCTCTTAAATGGCAAGGCTTACAGGGAGCTCCCAGGCGCCTAAGGCTCATCCATGCGAGAGGGCAACGTAGCGCTACCCCATCTGGGCCAACCCAACAGAAGGTGTACTATGGTACAGGTCTCATAAATGTTTAATGATGGTTACATGAGGAATAAGTCACAACACACAGTCCATCACTGACCCCTGTCCATGGTTAAAAGCCTACAATGACCATACGCTATATGTCCAAATGTTTATGGACACCTCTTCTAATGAATGCATTCAGCTACTTTACGTTGCAAGTATTGTTGATATGGATGTGCAAGAGAAGTACTGCCAATAGAATAGGACTCTCTGGAACAGACAAGCACAAACATTTTGGCACCATGCTGCCTAATGGTAGATGTGGGCTAGAGGGGGGTATAGAGCCTCCCAGCATTGAGCCATGGAGCAACTGTGGAAGAACTGTGATGGTGGGGCTTCATCCGGTACTTCTAAATGGGACGAGTTGGGGATGATGATGAAGTGGGGTGGTGATCATCATCCAACGCCTTGACTTTACTAACGCTCTTGTCACTGAATGCAATCAAATTCTCACAGCAATGCTCCTCCAAAATCTAGTAGAAAGCTCTGCTTCTTCCCTGGAAAGTAGAGCCAGTCACTCCACTCCAGGCACTTCTGTAAGTCGCTCTGGAGAAGAGCGTCTGCTCAATGCTGTAGATGTAAATGTAGATGAAGATACTCAATGTTTTTCACTCCACCCGTCAGTGGTGATAATTTTATGGCTGATCGGTGTATATATGACTTCCCTTATTGTCATGATGATTGTCAGTGCATTGATGGCACTAGATGAAGCCTCCGACTAGAAGTTCCACCCTCATTTCGGAGTCTGCGGTCATATTTTCCTGAGTTCCAAATACAAGGGAACACAGCATGAGCCATCATTCCACTTTGTAGCATCTTCCACAAAACATCTCTTGCATCTCTGATGGCCTTTCTGAATTCAGAGCCTCCCAGGTTCCCTACTTTGATCCATTCATCTTTTATAGCGATGAGCATCTGATTCCCTCTCCACCCCCTCTTCTCCATCATTCATGAACTGGGCCTGACTGGGTATTAGTTAAGTCTTCCGCTGTTTACTGAGTGTGTTTTCTCTCTCTGCAGCCAATGAACACTTGTTTTCAGTGTGTGTGTGTGTGTGTGTGTGTGTGTGTTTGTTTCACACACTAAATGTCACACAGTCAATGTTGTTTGAGAACCTGTAATGTTCTCAGATTGCACTCAATGCAATTGATCAGCAAACAGCTGTAGGGAGAACCCTCACGTTCTGCATGTGTCTTCTAGCAAAGGCCTGAAGATGCAGATGTTTGTGCTACAGGAGCTCTCTCTGTGTGTGTAAGTGTGTGTGTATGTATTTGTGTTAGAGTTGGTAGAAAGAGACAGGAGATCTGTGTATGTGTGTGGGCAGCTTCCTCACTGCCTTTGAGGAATGTGTGCCTGTCGAAACCCTGCTGCTGTGATGTGTGTGTGTGTGTGTGTGTGTGGGTGAGCTGCAGTTTCTAGATTTCTGGGTTTGGTGAAGCACATGTGGGTGATTAGGTAGGTTGCTGTATGTGTGTGTGTGTGTGCGTTGGTACAGTATTTGTTTGGGCACTTGACTTGGTTCTGGAGTGTGTGTGTGTGTGTCTGTATCTCTGCCTGAGACTGTGTGTGTATAAGACCTTAAGTGTTGCCTTGGCAAACCAGTGTTTGTTTGTACTCTCACATTGGCTTTGGTGTGTGTGTGAGTGTATGTGTGTGTGTGTATGTGTTATGTCTTGGTGATTTGACCACTTGGCTGTGTGTGTGTGTGTGTATACAGGTGTGTGTACTGACTTGTACTGCTTTGGATTTGTTGAATATCGGCTATTTTAATCCTGATCAGTTGTTCAGAGCGCCATCTATTGTCCTCGAGGCACCATTAACGGACATTATCCCCAGCCGGCTGCAGCAGCAGCAGCAGTGCGGACGTCCTCAGAAGGTAAATAAAGGAGTTGAGCTTCTGCAGCAGTGCGGAGCTATTTTACAGTGGAACCTGAAAACAGACCATAATATAATATTTGACCCTTTATTAAACTCTCACTGAAACGCTTCGTTTTACCAGCGGGAGAACCGGAGAACCGGCACTCGCCTTTCTCTGTTTAAAAACCAGCACTGAAGAACCCATTCAGAACTGAGTGGAGGCTAACGCTAATGCTAACACACACATATGCTATAGAAACCCCAATCACACACACACACAGAGAGCACATTCACCCACTATAAACCAGTTACTACACACCAGTAGACCAACAACAACCACAGATACCAGTCCAGAGTGTGTACCACTACACACACTCTCTCACACACACAGGAGGTGATTAGACTGCAATGTTGTAAAGGAGCTGGGAGCTGATTGGTCAGACTGGATTATAAGATATTAAACACTATAAAACATCATTTTAAGAAAAGTCTCGACTAAACTAAATCAGTCAGTCCAAAAAGGAGTTTTACTGAACCCATTAATCAGCAGCTCGTCTGATCTAAACTGTGGGGCTGAGGGGTTTAAACACTCCAGCAGCACTGCTGTGTCTAATCCACTCGTACCAGCACCCCACAAACACTGCTAACACACCACCACCATGGTGGTGAAAGGAGGGTGAAAGGAGGCCAAGGTGCTCCTATATTATAAATAGAGCTGATTGGTGTATATGATTCAACCTCCTGAAGCTTTGGGTGGGTCTAAAACTCTGACCCCCCAAAAATGAGCTTACAGTTCGTTATGAAACGGTTTGATGGCACACCGTGATCTCCAGTCCTTCCATGATCAGCTCTGATTATTGTGAAGTAGTTCAGTATAGTGACTGTGGGCTCTGTTACGATAGTAGTAGGCCTTTTATTAGGGCACACATTATTGATCATTATACTAATCTATTTGATTAGTCATTGATTCTAACATTACAAAATCAAAGCAGTTGAAACACCACCTTCAGATCAATGCCTCAATGCATTTTACACCCTCAAGCTGCAGCTGGCTGCCAGCCGAGTGCCTCGCCTCGCCTCGCCTCCACTCTGCCCGGCCTCTCGGCTTCGGTGACAGAGCATCGCTAATGACAGCCAGCGAGAGCGGTGGCAATCTGCCCCACTGAAATGCCACTTATAGTTTTTACTTAAGGCCCTGTTTATACTGTAAGAGGACAGGTATGCGGTGCATTAGCATCCATTTCCCTGCCGCAGCCTGTTTTTAATGAGTTTTCGTCACCCGCAGAAGTTTGAGTGGATATCAAATCAATATTAAGCCCAAAAGGCCTTACTCGAATTTATTGGGCCATGTTTCTAGCCGCAGATTAAGCCACGTCCTGGAGACGGGGATTTTTCAGTGGACACGCCACATTGACAGCGCTCCTGTAGTGCACCAATACACTTAACTCTTAGAAGCACGAGTGCCTCTCCAACCGTGTGCGCAAAAGCATAGCAGAGCACATGTTACAGGGCTTAAATCAGACACATGGTCTAATTTTCGGTGGCGCACTGATTAGGGGGATTGTCTGAAAATACACTGAAAAATGGAGATTTAGTTGGAGATAATAATGCTACTGCTGCTGCTTTCACTGGTGGGCTGTCTGCTACTGACTGTTCTTCACCAGCCTCAGACACATAAACACAGTAGGTAGAGCAGCTAGCTAGCGCCCCCTTGTGACCTAGCTAAAATGTTTGGGACCACAGTAAATAAGCATTACAGTTAAATAGACAATGTAATGTCCATACGAATCATTTTTAAGGTTAAGATATTGAGTGTGTGTGTGTGTGTGTGTGAAAGGGGGGGGAGGGGTCTTCAAGCAATGTTAACACATCTACCTATCTATCTATCACTTCTTGCACTTATCTATAGTACTGTAGTATCACTATATTTTACTCAGAATAATAACATAATAAGCAAGTTATATTACCTATATAACCTATATTATATTACCTATAATATATACATACTATATTCCATAATCGATTAGATTATCACTTGTTAAACTACTTTTTTAATGTATAAACAGTAATTAGATTTGACACTGGCAGATCAATATTTCCAATGTTTTGGAACCAAAAAAGCCTTAATATTTGACAATCTCTTTTAAAATACAGGTTATTTTGTTTACCCTTACAGTAATTCTTGTCTTTTAGCTTTAGGCTACAGCCACTTCATCATTTTGAGCTGGCTTTCCAAAAGCACCTTAAATCAATGGTGATTCCTCAAGGGTTGAGCGAGCATGACACAGAACACTCTCTCTTCCAGTTAAAATGGCCTTGCCACTAAGATGCTTTTGGGAAAACGGTCACAAACTGTCCCAGAAATGGGCTTCTACAGGTGCGTTACTACCGTACTGTACAGAGTTACAGGTGTGATATTTTATAGATTCCCTCCTACATTGAGCCTCCACTGGGAAGACCTGAGTTCATCCTACACCCTCTCCTGGATTGTGAGGAGGCTGGATGTACATGCAAGCTTTACTTCACTACAACAAAACACACCAGTGTCTAAAACACTGGAGCAAGAGAGCTAAACCGCAGCCTAGAGACACGCAACAATGAACATGTGGCAGTGATAATGAGAGGGGCGGAGCTAGATACTGATAACACCTCAGCTGTGTCTGAAACTGGGCCATATTCACTATCCACCACATATAATAACCCAAGATCACTATATATAGCGCACTATTATAGGGAAAAGAATTCAACAAGGTAGTGAACAATTTTGGACACGTTACTGAATCAGGATGTTGGCCTTTCTCCGAGAAGCTATGTGTGAATCTTCAAATCAATCAGGGCAAGGAATTATGGGTATTTCATGTTTATTTAGCGTGCATCTTCTGCATATTACATATTACAGGACATTATAGGATTGTTATTGGTGCAAAACCCAAAATTTAGCACTATGTTTTTGGACACTACTACAAAATAGCAGAACACTGCAGTCGCAGTGCACTATGTAGTAAATAGGGCACCGTTTCAGACACAGCTCTGGATACAATAAGAAGAAGGGGACCATGCATACTTTACAAACTAGAATCAGGGCGCCCCCTGCTTTCCCGGCAAGATCCCGCCCTGGGCTACCGCCCATGTTGCTCATACCTCAATCAGCCACTGCTTTTGAGGCCTGTTCCAAAGCACGGGAGAAAGAAGGCTGTGTCTGAACCGGAATAGATTCTGCCTACTCAGGCATTAAACAAAGGCCAAAAGCTATAAGGGGTCTATAGTGCACTACCCCTCTACACCTCCCCAAAAACCCATTTCTCTAAAAGTCATAATGAGGAGAATGTTCTATTAAAATGTTGATGTTAAAAATGTTGGGCTGCACTAGGCTCCTGTTTCAGCGGCAGATCTGCCCATTGAAAATGAAGCATTTCAGTAATATCAGCTCTATTAAAGGAGCGTCTCTGTGCTCTACTGAGCATTAACATGAGCTTCATGGAGGAAAATATGAGGAGTCGTTGTCTAGAAGTTTTGTAAAGCTGCAGAAAGTCAAACTTCAGAGGCGTGTGATCAATAAGCTTTATTGGAATGTAAATGTGGGGCTCAGTCGGGACGTTTCACTGCAGCTCTCTTGAGTCTCTGCCACGGACACAGTCTTCATACTAGACTACAGACGTCTGCTGTGAGCTCGCTGGAGAGTGCCGGGACGTGTGCAGGTGTGATGGATCTCTTATAAACCAATAGGGAGTCAGAATGGTGTCTGTTTATACTTCTCATCCAACCACGATCAGACTCACACTTTCCGGATGGAGAGATTTATCTGGAGAGGGTTTTTTTTTTGAATGATTTCAAACACTGAAATGAAATAGGAGTATCGAGGCTGTTTTTAAAATGTAAGGAGTAGAAAGTTCAGATAATTGGGTGAAAATGTAAGAAGTTTAGATAACCAACATCTCTACTTAAGTAACGTAACAAAGTATTTGTACTTCACTGTGGTCAGTTGGTTAGTGTTCTCCTGCAAGCGTGTTGAGCTTTCCCTCATGCACTTTGCTGGCTTGACATGGCTCAGATGAAGCACATGCTAGCCTGCCTTGTGTGATAGAGGAGTCGTAGATAGTGGGCTACAGTTGGAAACGGCTAAACTGGGGAAAAACAGGGGGAAAAGTCTTTTTAAACTAATATTTGTTTATAAATGAGCGCCGGGAGATCACGTCAAAGGCTGTTAGCATCCTCAGCTATACATTTAAGAGCCCTTAAAAAAACCTCTGGGAGGACTGAGAGTGATTTAAGTGTGGGCGCTTTCTGCATCATTAATTAAGTGGCTATTCTCGCAGTCTCTCGCGTCTTATGTGAGGACTTGTGTTTATTATGTGAGTGGGAAGTGTCTCTCACTCTACCCCCCCCCAAACACACACACACACACGTCCACAATTCTCCAGTGCACCCTACCCCTGTCTACATCCCTAAAGGCAG
Source organism: Salminus brasiliensis (assembly GCF_030463535.1). NCBI lineage: Eukaryota > Metazoa > Chordata > Actinopteri > Characiformes > Bryconidae > Salminus > Salminus brasiliensis. The sequence continues at coordinate 32,114,519 of NC_132893.1, forward strand.
AGAGCTCGCGAGCAGTCCTGCAGAAAACGTTGATGCTTCTTCTGCTCCATTAGCCTGGAGCGATGCAAGCTCGGCCTGTCCTGCTGCGCACTGTCACCCTGGTAACCTCCATGACGAGGTGCCGACACCCGGGGGAGAACCACACGGGGGAAAATATCACATAGACGTGAATGCAGGCGTGAGGTCATGCCTGTGTCCCTTATGCAGGTGTCGGACAGGCGGTTTCATGGAAGAGGAGGACGGCTCGCTCCCTGCGGTGATGAGACAAGCAGGCGGCCGCTGTCTGTCTGTCGAGGGGGTGAGGGGGCTGGGGGTAGGGTTGAGCGACTGAGAGAGAGAGATCTCCTTACGGTCAATAAGAGCTATGTGTCGGCCATGCTTCACTAACGCTGCCCAAACTAGTGCAGTTACTCAATTTGTCTCAGGCTCTTTAGTCGGCTTGTTAGTCAGCTTTTAGAGTCTAAATGGCCTAAATGGGTTCTATGTTTAAAGGGCCTGTATTACTTAAAAAGGGCCCGTATTATTTATTATGAAATAAATTAATTAATTGAATTTAAACATTACAGGGTCCCGTCTGGTTATTTAGCAATGGTTTCTTACTAGCTAGCATCAGTCAGCCACACTGAGTCTAGCTGCATGTCATTTGCTTCAACAGTCAAGCAGTTGGGGTTGCTAGAACACAACCAATAGGTCGTCCCATCGAAAAATCTGACATATGGTAATAGATTACGATCAGCCATAACATTAGGATTAGTATAAAGTAAAAAACAGTGATTCTCTTCATCCACAGTGGCGGATCTACATATTAGGCAGCAAGTGAACACTCAGTTCTTGAAGGTGATGAAGGTGTTAAAAGCAGGGGAAATGGGAAAGCATAGGAATCTGGAAGCCAAGAACCAAACTGTAGTCATGTCTAGACGACTGAGTCAGAACACCTGTCAGGCAGTTCTCGTGGGGTTTTTGGGTATGCGGTGCTCAGTACCTACCGAAAGTGCTCCAAAGAAGGACAGCCGGTGAACCGGCGACAAGGTCATGGGCACCTGAGGCACACTGACCTCACAAGACAAGACACCCATATCCACCATTAGTGTTGGACACAGATGGAATTTGGCCTCTGCCACACACACACACACACACACACAAACACACACAGTCGCGAGAAAACAAGTGTCTTGCTCAAAGGCCCAACAGTGGCAGTTTGCCAAGCCTGGGTATTGAACCCATAACCCCGTCATCAATACCCCGGTGCCCCAGACAAGGATGGCCTACACAGTGTTAGGCAGGTGGTACTAATGTTGTGGCTGACTGAAAAATGTCACGTTATATATAATATTATATTATATATAAATGATATATATTTTTAATATATAGTACCAGTCAAAAGTTTAGACACACTTTATTAAATGTGTGGTGATCATCATTCAAATGCTAGCGGGGACACTGGGGGGGACACAGGGGGTCAGTAGGCCTAAGTTCTGGGTTGGACAGAAAGGAGGTGATATCTTGGTCTGTTGCTAAATGAGTAAGGCTGTAGATATTAATGTGCATTAACATTAACCTTACACATACACACTACCACAGTCCTTCAAACATGACCTACAGAACCTTTCATGGCACCTTTATTTACAATCATGTTAATATCAGTTTTTCCTTGAACTGGACTTCCAAACCGAGACCTATTAAAGAACCCCTTCTTTTTAAGACTAGGCCACATACGGCCCTCCTATTTTTTTAGATTGTAAGTGATGTCAGAGAATCAGGGAATGATGAATGGTTAATGAACAGTCTTGTCACCGTGTCCCCAGTCAGGTCAGCTTTAACAAATGTGAGTGCTGGAGGCAAGTGTGAGCACCACCTTATTTAAATAAACAAAACACACACAGCAACACGAAAACACCAGCAGTGAAGCATCAGCAGCAGCCAAGGAGCAGGATAAGGAGAAAACAGACCAAAGGCCATTACACGCTGAACACAGCGCAAATAAACAACACGGACATGCCCGATATTCACAGGGCTGGAAAGGTTGTTTTTTCTTTGCTGATACACACACACACACACACACACACACACACACACACACACAAATATGGGCAGATATACACATATATATATATTCAGGTTATGCCACAGTTTGGGGTGCTAGGTCACGACCACTGGGTCATCCCATATGAAAATCTGAAAATCATATAGAGAGGCTGCAGAACTCTCCAACATATACAGTAGTTTATGGACAAAAGTATTGGGACACCTGCTGATCACCCCACCTCATCATCCCCAACTCCCCAACTTATCCCATCCAAAAGTATTAGACAGAGCACCACCCATCATTCCAGAGAACACAGTTCCTCCACTGCTCCACAGCTCAATATTGCGGGAAGGGGGGAGGGGGGGGGGGCTTTATATCCCTCTATAGCCCACGCTTGGCATTAGGCAGCATGGAGCCAGTAGGTTCATCAATGTTGATCTGCTCCAGAGAGTCCTATTCTATTGGCAGTGCTTCTCTACAGGGACTAGACGAGCTGTGTGTGCATTTGCACATCTGTGTCAGCAATGGGTGCAACTTAAAGAAGCTGTATGCAATCATTAGACGAGGTGTCCATAAATATTCGGATATGCTGTATGTGTATGTATCCTAACCAGTGGTTGTGTGTGAGGGTTCAGATTTATTTATTGATGTCTGAATACATAGAGCTCAGTGCTCAAAGACTTCAGAAACCCGACAAGACACTTAGACACATACACACAGACTAACAAGAGAACGAGTCAGAGAGAGAGAGAGAGAGAGAGAGAGAGAAAGAGAGAAGGGAGAGAAAAGGCTTGAGAGATAGATCGATAGAGAGGGAGAGAGAATAGAGGGATAATAAAGAATAGGAGAGATGTGGAAGAGAGCAAGATAGAGAGACAGAGAGATAAATTGAGAGAGAGACAAAGAGAGAGAGAGAGTGATGGTATGGAAATGCAATGCTAAACAGCGCTGCATGTACAATTAGCAAGCCAAATCATTTGTTCTCATTCCTGACAGAAGAATGTAATCAGAATATCTGCCTGATTGCCTCCGCTTCATGAAGCTCGCGCTCGCCCTTCACGCCTCCCTCATGGCGAGCGACGCTCGTGTTGTTTGAGCGGCTTTGAAATGTCAGGGCTGGAGTGAAAATTAGCATTAACCGCAATTACAGCCCCTCACCGCCTCACCCCACCCCAGCATGCTAAATGCACATGCACTCATTTCTCTGGATCTTCTTTAAGTGTAGAATAGAGGGTTGCAGTGACATTTTCCACTTAGCGTTCTTTCACATCACTGCGTCCATAGAATAATATTAATAATATTAATAATAATAATACTAATAATAATAATGTGTCCATTACTCCATTACTAATGATTACTGCTATGTACAACTATAGCCTGTTTGTTTACAGTAGATACTAGTGCTGTTGTCGAGACCACCTTTTAGCACGTAGTGTTGTAATAATTGCCCGATAATTTAATTGTACCCAAAAATTTGTAAAAATTGTGCAATTAACCAATGAGCTTGCCATAAATTTGCCAATACTGTTATGCAGGGTATTCACTGATCCCGTAATCCCATTCTTACCAATAAGATAATACCATATTACATTTTTGGGTTTTAACACTTGAGTGATACACACTTTGTTGAGTCTGATAATATGACTAGTTGAAATCCAAGTTCAAATAAGAGAGAGAGACTGAATCAAGACTGAGTCCAAATAAGAGCGAGACTTAATCTAGACCGAGTCAAGACAAGCTAAATGGAAGCAAGACCGAAACAAGATTGACTCAAGTGAGTGAGACTAAATCAAGACTGAAACAAGACTGGGTTCAAATAAGAGTGACACTAAATCAAGACAGAATCAAGACTGGGTTCAAGACAGAATCAAGACTGGGTTTAAACAAGAGCTAAATTAATCCTTGTCAATACTGACTCCAAATAAGAGTGAGACTGAAACAAGACTGATTTAAGACTGGGTTCAAATAAGAGTGAGACTAAATCAAGACTTAATCAAGACTGGGTTCAAATAAGAGTGAGACTAAATCAAGACTGAATCCAGACTGGGTTCAAATAAGAGTGACACTAAATCAAGACTTAATCAAGACTGGGTTCAAATAAGAGTGAGACTAAATCAAGACTGAATCCAGACTGGGTTCAAATAAGAGTGAGACTAAATCAAGACTGAATCCAGACTGGGTTCAAATAAGAGTGACACTAAATCAAGACTTAATCAAGACTGGGTTCAAATAAGAGTGAGACTAAATCAAGAGGGAAACAAGACTGGGTCCAAATAAGAGTAAGACCAAATCAAGACTGGGTCCAAATAAGAGTGACACTAAATCAAGACTGATTTAAGACTGGGTTCAAATAAGAGTGTGACTAAATCAAGACTGAATCAAGACTGGGTTCAAATAAGAGTGACACTAAATCAAGACAGAATCAAGACTGGGTTCAAATGAGAGTGAGAGTAAATCAAGACTGATTTAAGACTGGGTTCAAATAAGAGTGACACTAAATCAAGACAGAATCAAGACTGGGTTCAAATAAGAGTGGGACTAAATCAAGACTGAATCAAGACTGGGTCCAAATAAGAGTAAGACCAAATCAAGACTGAATCAAGACTGGGTCCAAATAAGAGTGACACTAAATCAAGACTGATTTAATACTGGGTTCAAATAAGAGTGAGACTAAATCAAGACTGAATCAAGACTGAGTTCAAATAAGAGTGACACTAAATCAAGACTGATTTAAGACTGGGTTCAAATAAGAGTGAGACTAAATCAAGACTGAATCAAGACTGGGTCCAAATAAGAGTGACACTAAATCAAGACTGATTTAAGACTGGGTTCAAATAAGAGTGAGACTAAATCAAGACTGAGTTCAAATAAGTGTGAGACTAAATCAAGACTGGGTCCAAGTAAGAGTGAGACTAAATCAAGACTGAATCAAGACTGGGATCAAATAAGAGTGAGACCAAATCAAGACTGAATCAAGACTGGGTTTAAATAAGAGTGACACTAAATCAAGACTGAATCCAAATAAGAGTGAGACTAAATCAAGACTGAATCCAGACTGGGTTCAAATAAGAGTGAGACTAAATCAACACTGGGTCCAAGTAGGACTGAGACTAAATCAAGACTGAATCAAGACTGGGTTCAAATAAGAGTGAGACTAAATCAAGACTGAATCAAGACTGGGTTCAAATAAGAGTGAGACTAAATCAAGACTGAATCAAGACTGGGTTCAAATAAGAGTGAGACTAAATCAAGACTGAATCAAGACTGGGTTCAAATAAGAGTGAGACCAAATCAAGACTGAATCAAGACTGGGTTTTAATAAGAGCCAAATAAATCCTCAGTACTGATTTCAAATAAGAACAAGACTAAATCACAACTGAGGCAAAAATGGAAGCAAGATAAAATCAAGGCTGGATCCAAATGAGAGCGACTCTAAATCCAGACTGAATCAAGTCCACTGAGGCACAATGGACTCAGTCTTTTGTACTCAGTCTTTACAGAATCTAGATTCAGTCTCGCTCTAATTTGGACTCTGTCTTGACTCAGTCTTGTTTCAATCCTGTTATGAGAGTGAGTGGGAGCAAGACTGAATCAAGACCGAGTCAAAACTGAGCCCAAATGAAAGCCTGACAGAATCAAGGCCAACTCCAAATGAGATCAAGTTCGAGTCACAACTGAACCCAAATAAGAGTTAGAGCAAATCAACACTGAGGCAAACAGGAAGCGAGACCGAAACGACACTGAGTCAAGACCAAGTCCAAAAGAAAAGAAGACTGAATCAAGACCGAGCCCCAATGAGAGCGACAGTAAGTCAGGACAGAGTCCAAATGAGAGAAGGACTGAGTAAAGGTCGAGTCCAGAAGAGCAAGGCCACGTTACTGCGATCATCCTGGACCCGGACATTGGTTTTGTTCCATCGGTTCTTTGATTCGGCTTGGTTCTACATACAACCACTGCATTTACTAAAGAGCCCCTGCAGAACCCACTTTGTAAGAGAGTAGATAATCTTTTATCTCCCTGGAGAACCTGTTTCACAGGCAGAACCCAATTACCTGATTTAACGACCTCTTAGGAGTCATAAGTGAAGCCTTGGGAGTTCTGCTGTATGCTGTTATGCAGTGCACAACAGTGTTTAACTGCAGCATTAAGCTCTACGCTTTGCACCACACAGCCTGTTTATTTACAGTAGATACGGTAGAGATACGGAGAAGACCTCCCAGCTGTCTGAATCAATGAATCCTCAGACGTTAGTTAGTGAGCTATTGAGGTAGACCCTTAGTTATTGCAGTTGTTGTGCTACATATTCAACACACCATATTACCATAATTATTTACATCTAGTTACATAATTGCAGTGTAGGTTACATCATCAAATTCAAAGCCTAATGGGAAATGTCATTTTCTACTTACAGAGATAAATGCGGTATGGAAAGAAAGTCTAAAATCTGCATATTTTCTTTTTTCTGGCAGAGTTTCTCTGGTATGAATAAGAAAAAATGAACCATTTAAACACTCAGGATCTGCCTGCATTCCTCACCACTGACGCTTAAGAATAGCTCAGTCAGTCTTGATTTTTATCAGTGAATAATAAGCCTGAGAACACAATCTAAAATTACTGCAAGCCATTTTTATCAGCAGCAATAACTGACTTCTAAAGGTTAAAAATGAAAAGGTCAATCAATATGTGTGACTGTAGTCTAGTATTGTTTGGTTTACTGTACCAATAGAAGTCCTAATTCAATGCACGTGACCTTTCCCCTACTTTTATTCCTTGGAATTAAGTCCTCAAACTCTGTATACAGGCCCACACCTCAGTTCCTCACCCTCGTAGCAGCCTTATTCTCATAATTAACATCAATGTCATAGACCCTACAATAGAGCCCTGAGGGACTCCACAGAACGTTAATCCAAACAGTTACCAAATGATTCCTAGTAGTTTCTCTGCTGACCCAGCTTTCAGAAAAAAATAAGACTGAAATCCTCCTTTCTGTTTTCTCGATCTTTTAGAATTCTGCTGTGATCTGTTTCCTTCCCTACAGCCGAGAACCAGACTTCAAAGTATTGAATATTTTTTGCATTGGGGTTCGTTCAGGAAGCACCTTAAAAATTCAGCACCCAGCAAATTACATCTAGTGCGGAAAATTTGAGAACATGGCAACCCCGTGGGGAAAGAAAAAAATAATAATAGTGTTGCTGGTTGCCATGGCAGCCCTGAAGCTTAACCGCCCTCTCTGTTTTCTAATTGTTTAATACAACCTGGTATTACACCTATAACGTAAGCACTACTACTAAAAGACTGCGCTGGCTAAAACGTACACTCAGCACCGCGACCTCGTAGGCAGCTTGGAAAAAAACTGTATATGGAAGCGATTAGCGACTAAACAGCATTGTGGGAAGTGTAGTTCACTAGCTTTAGCTACATTAGTGTGTTAATGCTGGAGTTAACATTAGCATTCGGACACTCGTTGTATGCAACGAACAGACCTTACCACACGTCTAAAAGCACATTTGTGATATTTACAGCACAGACACTTAAGCTAATTAGCATGTTAGCTGGCTAAATCTAGCTGCCCAATGAACCTTAAGGATAGGCAAGTAGTAGCTAGTATAAGGAAGGAAGGAAAAAAGAAGCGCTGTTTGCTTTACTGATCCACTGTCAGCTGATCTGGCTGTTGTCAACACTTTTTACCCTTTCACCCAGAAACCCTTCAGTCAGTATCCAGGCAACACCGACCTGCGCCTCCATCCCCACCCTCCAGAAATGTGGCCGCCGTAGCTGTAGAAATCTGCAGAAATCTGGAGAGAGGTGTTTCCACACGGCCAAAGATCAGTCTTAGAAGTTCAGGAGCATTTTCTGCTTCTCACCATCCAAGACTTCCCAAAAACACATTCAATGATGTTGAGGTCTGGACTCGTAGTAAACACTGCATTGTAAAAGAGCTGTACATCCTTATAGACCGTCAGCGTTGAAGTAGACGCGTGGACAGATTCCATTATTTTCAGGAGACTCACTTTTAGTTTTTCTGCAGAAATCTGCAGGGAGGTGTTTCCACACGGCTTGCGCGTCCATCGCCACCCTCCAGAAATGTGGCCACTGTAGCTGTTTTTGCAGAAATCTGGAGAGAGGCGTTTCCACACGGCCAAAGATCAGTCTTAGAAGTTCAGGAGCATTTCCTGCTTCTCACCATTCAATGCCTTCCAAAAACACATTCAATGATGTTGAGGTCTGGACTCTGGCATAATCACTGCATTGGCTTGGTTTGAGCTTCTTGTAAAAGATCTCGATCAGCTGCTCATCTTTTAAGACCCTCAGCGTTGCATCATCTTCTCAACGTAGAAGCGTGGACAGATTCCACTCTGGTCTGGACCCTGGGATGGTCATTGCCTTGTACTGAGGTTTTTTTCAGTAAGATCTTCTTGGTCAGCCCCTCATTCTTTCAGACCCATAGCGCTGAGTGATCTTCTCACAGTGTCAGGATGATGGACGCTAACACCTGTGGATGTTTTCAGACCTGAAGTGAGAGGGGAGCTTGATGTTCTCCACTTTAGTAAAGATGAAAGTGCTGCTTATCTGATGAGGGACGGTTTCGGTGGTCATCTCCTCAGAAAAATGAAGAACTTTATGAATTGAAGTTCTGATGGGAAATTAAATGTAATTAAGACTGCGGTGATTGTAAACACTGTGCTTGTTGTAAGTGTTTACAGCGAGGGCTAAAAGGCGAGCCGAGGTGCTGACAGCCCTTTGGCAGAAACGAGCCGTGGTTAAAGCTCACATCCAAAACAAGGTCATTCTCACGGGGAGTGTGTGTGTTTGTGTTTATCTGTGTGTGTGTTCGTGTGTGTGTGTGTGTGTGTGTGTGTGTGTCCTGTCATGCGCAGACACAGTGGACCCTCCAAATCACGCATAAGCGTATTGGATAGCCGGGCCCACACTCACCGTCTCCAAATGGATGTGGCTTAATTATGGCTTTTAAGAAAGCAGACAAGCTAGTAGTGTTAAATCACAGGGATTCTTTTATAGATTGGCAATTTCATGGAGAGCCAGTCACCGGGGCACTGGATCCAATCTGCCAGAGTGCTGTCCGATTAGAAAGGAAGCGCTCTCAGATCGATAAGATGGGTTGATCAAAGTGCTATGAGTTATCCTGCCCTCCGTCCTCTGCCTCAGCGTCCATCTCACTGCTCCCTGTGCTCTCTCTCTCTCTCTCTCTCTTTGTTTCTTTTTTTATCCGTGTCCTCGTCTCATCCCCCTTTCACTGCTTCACGGTTTCTACTTTTAGTAGATCCTGCTGTTCATGCCTCTCTCTACCTCTCTCTCCCGCTCTCTCTCTCTCTCTCTTACACATCTACCGCCAAGAATGCTTTCTCTCACTCTACCTCTCTCGACCTGTCTCTCTTTCTTCCTCTGTCTCTCTCTCTCTCTCTCTCACACACACACACACACACAAACTTACTCTCCAAACTGCTCCCTCTGTTCTCCTTGTCCCTCACTCTAGCTCACTCTCTCTCTTTGCCACTTTTGCTCTCTCCCTCTCTCTACTTCTCACTCTCTCTGCCTCTATCTCTCTACCACTTTCTCTCTCTCTCTCTCTCTCTCTCTCTCACACACACACACACACTAACACACATATACTTACTCTCTAAACTGCTCTTTCTCTCTCTCTCCCTCTGTTCCCCTTGTCTCTCACTCTACCTCTCGCTTTACCACTTTTGCTCTCTCTCCCTCACACACACATGCTCTCTCTCCCTCTCTCTACTTCTCACTTTCTCTGCCTCTCTCGACTCTCTCTGTCTTTCTCCCGCTCTCTACTTCCCTGTCTCTACATTTACCTCTCTCTCTCTCTCTCTCTCTCTCTCATACATTTACTCTCCAAAATGCTCTCTCTCTATCTCTATCTTTTTCTCTATCGTTGTTTCTCTGCTCCTGGTTGACGGCTGCTCCCGCACACACCTCAGATTTACTTCCCCCCCGAGACCACCACCTGCCCCACCCTCGCTTCCTCCCCAAAATCAGATTCCACCCTTTCAGTCAATCGGATCAATATTCCGCCGTTAGAGTCGCAGCTGCTGTCAGAGACAGTGACAGAGTGCTGTAATTCTGTATGAATTATTAAGCTCTGGTAGATCATTGAAACACTGAGTGTGTCAGTAGAAGAGGTGATCTCCTGGATGATTAGACCTGGAGGAGTGTGGAAGGAACAGCTGAGTGTGTACAGCATGTCATTACACTGAAATAATTAAGCAAAGGAAGCTCAATTTCCAGCAGAACTCAGCTTTGAGCAGGTAACACTCCTCGATCTGCTCTCCGCTGTAAATAAACAGCCTCCAGCTCTTATTTACGTAGTCTGAGCGTTAATGTAATCAGTCACAGTTGAATCATCGCTCTAAATCAGCGTCTCCAGGCAGAACGAAGCTTCTCTACTGTATCTACTGTAAACACACAAGATGTACACCGCAAATCACAGTCATTAATGTAGCGGGAAAACAGCACGAACAGCAAAACATCAACTGTAATTACTCCTAAGGGTTCATTTAATTAGTCACAATTTGGCTCATCCTACAAATCAGCGTCTGCAGGCAGATGAAAGACTCTCTGCTGCATCTGCTGTGGGCAAACAGGCTGTAGTGGTCATGGACGTAGTAATGGACCTGCGCTAATGTCGTATTGATGGATGCAGCGATGTGAAAGACTATGAGTCGTTAATTAAATTTTCCAAATTTACATCAAGATCAAGGCACTGAATCTTATTCATCTCATTAAAATGATTAAGGATGTCTGGACTGATCCGATCTTTGTGTTTCTAGACATAATCCAGTCCCACAATTTAGGTAATCTGTGTAATCCACAACAGTAAACCCCAGTAAAACCACTAGTTTAGGACCAGTTTCTAAAATCAGACTAACTAAACCCTAATCTGATCTACTAAAGATCAGTCTTAGAAGTTCAGGAGCATTTTCTGCTTCTCACCATCCAAGACTTCCCAAAAACACATTCAATGATGTTGAGGTCTGGACTCGTAGTAAACACTGCATTGTAAAAGAGCTGTACATCCTTATAGACCGTCAGCGTTGAAGTAGACGCGTGGACAGATTCCATTATTTTCAGGAGACTCACTTTTAGTGTTTCTGCAGAAATCTGCAGGGAGGTGTTTCCACACGGCTTGCGCGTCCATCGCCACCCTCCAGAAATGTGGCCACTGTAGCTGTTTTTGCAGAAATCTGGAGAGAGGCGTTTCCACACGGCCAAAGATCAGTCTTAGAAGTTCAGGAGCATTTCCTGCTTCTCACCATTCAATGCCTTCCAAAAACACATTCAATGATGTTGAGGTCTGGACTCTGGCATAATCACTGCATTGGCTTGGTTTGAGCTTCTTGTAAAAGATCTCGATCAGCTGCTCATCTTTTAAGACCCTCAGCGTTGCATCATCTTCTCAACGTAGAAGCGTGGACAGATTCCACTCTGGTCTGGACCCTGGGATGGTCATTGCCTTGTACCTGGGATGGTCATTGCCTTGTGCCTGGGATGGTCATTGCCTTTGATTGGAGCAACTTTTTAAACGACTGTATTTTTAAACTCTGCAGTGTTTAATATCTTACAGTCCAGTCTGACTGACCCACCTGACCATTCAGCTCCCAGCTCCCTTACAGTTCTGCAGTCTGATCAAACGAAGGTTGATGCGAGGTTGGTGTGGTGCAACAGATAACACCACTACCTGCTAGTGAGCTACTGCACCATGTGGGAGACTGGGGTTCGATTCCCAGTCTGGGTGACTGTGCTGCGCTACACCAATAAGAGTCCTTGGGCAAGACTCCTAACACTACACTGACCCACCTCTGTAATATGAGTAACCTTGTAAGTCGCTCTGGATAAGAGCGTCTGCTAAATGCCATAAATGTAAATGGTCACTTAGTGTGTGTGCATTAGCATTAGTCTCCTCCTTGGTTCTGATTGCGCCGTTCAGAGCTGGTTTAGAACCAAAGAAAGGAACGTGGTCTGATCCACTAAGTAGTCTAGACCCGATCCACTAAAAAAAAAAAAAAAGCCTGGATCAGCCTTTGATTAGATTGGGACATCCCTAAATATACATTTTTCTTGAAAATGGGAGCCATATTCACAATAAAATGTAGATTTTATCTGCGTGACGGGGTGGTTGGGTTGAACTTTACTGTCTGAAACATGAAAAAGCAACAAATAAACAATGTGAAAGAACATCCAAGCTACTGGTTATTGCCTTGTTTTGGTCATGGCTGCTCCAAAGGCTCAAATGATGTCACTTCCTGATGTTGTTTAAAGCAATAGTATTGTTTTTATTGACATAACGAGTTAAGGTGACAGGGTGGTAAGGAACAAATCATAACATTTTTACAAAAAATTATGTTTTTATTTTTGAATTATTACATCCTATGTAAGCAAGGACAAGCAAGGAGTATACATAGCATATATTGACAAAAGTATTGGGACACCTCCTCATTTATTGTTTCTTCTGAAATCAAAAGTATTTAAAAAAAAAGGATCATTGTGTTGGAGTAACTCTCTACTCTCTACTGTCCAGGGAAGAAGTCTTTCTACTAGATTGTGAAAGGCGCACTGCCGTGAGTATTTGATTGCATTTAGCTACAAGAGCGTTAGTGATGTCACGATGTTGGACAATCACCTCGCCACCTCATCATCCCCAACTCATCCTATCTAAAATAACCAACCATCATTCCAGAGAACACAGTTCTTCCACTGCTCCACAGCTCAATGCTGGGTGGGGGGCTTTATACCCCTCTAGCCCACACCTGGCATTGGGCATGGTGCCAATAGGTTCATGTTAATGCTCCAGAGAGTCCTATTCTTTTGGCAATGCTTCTCTACAGGGACTAGATAAGCTGTGTGTGTTTGTGCATTTGCAATGGGTGCTTCTTAAAGTAGCTGATGCATTGGCTAGAAGGGGCGTCCACAAACATTTGGACATATGGTGTATACGCCTAGTAATAAAGGTTTGATAAAAACAAACATTTATTTGTTGATATTTTAGATGCATGTCGGTCAGTCCGGATGTGCTAAATGGTCTCTGGACTGCTCTGTTCTTCACACAGAAACGAGTTCCTGTGCTTTTAGCATGCACTGTAGACATCTACAGCAGACAAACTGTATAATCACTCATCTCACTAATTAAGAAGGATGTTTATGGGTAATTAAATATTTGGTTAACCGGTGCAGCAGGTGGCAGTGTTCCAATATCCAAATCACAGTGTAATTGCTCGGTACGTGGCCTCATAGGAAGTCAGTAAATGTCTGGGAATAAGACGGTTGATCTAGTTGAGAGGCTCTGTGTGACATTTAATAAAGCTTTGTTTTACATTCAGGATATTTCAGTTCATTATTCCAATAAATAGCTGCAGTCAAACAGAAACGTGTGTGCTGCCATTCAACAGGACAGATACAGTCAGCGCAAGACAGTCAAGAACAAGCTATTAAAAAGATTCCAGACTTCCTTTCCTCTTTACAAACTTCCTCCCTTCTCGACTTCCTCTCAGACTTTATTTCTTTCTTCTGGGCAATATCCTTCTGCACTTTCGTCCTTCATTCCTTGGTGCTCTCTTTCCTTTCGGACTTCCAGACTTCCAGACTTCCTTTCTTCTATCCCAACTTCTCTCCTTCTTCTGCTTAACTTCCTTACTTCTGGGCAATATCCTTCTGCACTTCCTTCCTTCTGAACGTTTTACAGAGTTCCTTTCCTCTTTCCAGACTTCCTTCCTTCCTTTCTTTCAGATTTCCTTCTGGACTTCCTTCCTTCCTTCCTTGGTGCTCTCTTTCCTTCCGGACTTCCAGACTTCCATTCTTCTAGCCAACCTCCCTTCCCTCCCTCCTTCTTGCATTCATCTCAGACATCCTTCTGGGCAACGTCCATCTGCACTTCCTTACTTCGCTTTAGACTTCCTAAACTTCCTTCGAGACAGAACTTCCTTCCTTCCTTCTGAACTTTTTGCAGAGTTCCTTTCCTCTTTCCAGACTTCCGTCCTTTCTTTTGGATTTCCTTCTGGACTTCCTTCCTTAATTCCTTGGTTCTCTTTTTCCTTCTGGCCAAACTTCCTTCCTTCCTTCCTTCTTGCATTCATCTCAGACATCCTTTTGGGCAACGTCCATCTGCACTTCCTTACTTTGCTTTAGACTTTCTTGCAGAATTCCTTTCTCCTTCCTCTTGCTTTCTTTCCCTCTGAAACTTCCTTCCTTCTGAACTTATTTTCCAGACTGAACCCCCTTCCTTCCTTCTGAACTTCTTGTAGAATTTCTTTATTCTATTCAGACTTCCTTCCTTTCTTCTTTCTGGATCTCCCTCCATCCTTCCTTTTTGCCCTCCATCTTTCTGGACTTCAAGACTTGCATTTTTCTATCCAAACTTCCCTCCTTGGTGCTTTCTTTCCTTTCGGCCTTCCAGACTTCCTTTCTTCTATCCAAATTTCCTTCTGCACGTCCTCCCTTCCCTCTAAACTTTCTTGCAGACCTTCCTCCTTCCTTTTGTGTTTTCTTCTTTCCAGACCTCCTTCTTTCCTTCCTTTCAGATTTACTTCTGGATCTCCCTCCATCCCTCCTTTGTGCTCTCCTTCCTACGGAACCTCCAGACTTCCTTTTTGTCTATCCAAACTTTCTCCTTCCTTCTTGCTTTCATCTCAGATGTCCGTCTGGGCAACTTTCTTCTGCACTTCCTTACTTCCCCCTAGAGTTTCTTGGAGACCTCCCTCCTTTCTTCTGGACATCCTCCCCGACTTTCTTCCTTCTGCATTTTCTTCCAGAATTATTTTCTTTTTTCCAGACTTCCTTCGTACTGGACTTCCTTTCGGATTTCCTTCTGGACATTCTTCCAGACGTCCTTTCTTCCTTCCAGACATCCTTCCTTCTTTTCTTTCTGGACTTTCTTCCTTCCTTTTAGACTTTTTTCCAGACAGAACCTCCTTCTATCTTTCCGGACTTTCTTGCAGAATTCCTTTTTTTTCTTTCCTTCTGGACATCCTTCCAGACTTCCTTCCTTTCTACTATACTTTCTTCCAGACTCCCTTTCTTGCTTCCAGGCATCCTTTCTTTATTCTGGAATTCTTCCCTTTTCCCTTCCTTCCTCCTTCCTTTCCAACTTCCTACCTTCTTTCAAGACTCCTTTCCTTCCTTCCCTATTTCTGGATCTTTTGGACTTCCTTCCTGACCTTTTTCTTCCTTTCCTTCTACATGATTTTCTTCCTTTCTGCTGGGCTTTCTGTCTTCCTTCTTTTTGGACTTTCTGTCTTCCTTCCTTTCCTCCTTCTCATCCAGGTTGTTATAATACACAGATTTTCATTACCAACATGAATTTCAGTTTTTCTGTAAAGATTTGATTTGATTGTCAATTTATTTTTTAGGTTAAAGTTAACTTGGATTGCAAATCAAAACACCTTTTCTTCTGTAATGTTCCATAGTGAGTTTAAAGCCACAGAGGGAATTCAGATTATTGTGAGTGAGACAGGATTTTATCCATGGTTTCCTTTTTTTAATTAATAATTTATTTCTGATTATTACCCATGTTCTCACCAATTTAGATCAGCAATTTAGATGCGACATCACCAGGCAACTGACGCGCCTGCAGGGAAGCGCCGTACACCCGGCTTTCCTTCTTTCTCTCTGGAACTTCCTTCAGACTAAATCTTCTTCCTTCTTTCTGGACTTTCTTGCAAAATGCCTTTCTTCTTTCCAGACCTCCTTCTTTCCTTCCTTCCAAATTTACTTCTGGATCTCCCTCCAACCCTCCTTTGTGCTCTCCTTCCTACTGAACTTCCAGACTTCCTCCTTCCTTCTTGCTTCGTTTCTTGCAGACCTCCTTCCTTTTTTCTGGACATCCTTCCTTCTTTTCTTTCTGGACTTCCTTCCTTCCTTTTAAACTTCTTTCCAGACAGAACCTCCTTCCTTCCTTCTGAACGTTTTTTTGCAGACTTCCTTTCTTCCTTCCAGACCTCCTTTCTTCCTTCTCAACACCCTTCCAGACGTTCTTCCTCCTTTCTGAACTTCAGAACTACCTTCCTTTTTTCGTATACCCGGCTCTGAGGCACCGGCCAGCAGGCGCCAGTGACGGCCAGCGCTGTACTAGTGTGATGTGGTTGGAGCGCGCCATCTACCCACCCCACTGCGCTTTCTCTGGGCCCCGGCTGCCGATGGCTAGCAGTGTGATCAGGGTACAAACCAGCGATCCTCTGATCACATTGACAGCACCTTAGTCCGCTGGACCACCCGGGGCCTCTTATCCTTATAGTCGTAACATGACCAAAACCATGTCTGCTATGAATCCAGGATGACGATAAAGCCGGCTTGACTCTCCGGAGCTCTGGTTCTACACTACACACACTGATTTAGCTCAGAAACGAGTGACTTTACAGGACAAGGCATCTCAGCTTCAAACAGTACATAAAGGGACACAAGCAGATGTCAAATTGTGATTGTTCAGAATGAACATCCCTGCTATTTAGGGTCCTGCCTGGATTGCCCTCTCCTTAACCCCACTGTGTCCTCACTGTGTCCTCTTCTATCTTCCCCAGCTCAGATCCAGTATGAGCCTGCTCTGCCGTTGGAGCGCCAGCGCCTTACACAGTGCATGCCTGTGGGTCACATGATCAAGTTCATCATTACTTATCCCACTGTGAGTGCCACGCGTTATTTTCCCTCATTCTTCCGCATTGGTCTCATCTTGTCTGTCCTACATCCCCCCCCCCCCCCCCCCCGCTTTTCCGCTCTTCCTCTGCTCCTCTCATCTCCATTTCACTTTCATCTGTCCTCTTCTCCCCTCTCTTCTCCTTCTCTGCCCTTCTTTCATCTACTCTGTTCTATCCAGCCTGGCTTTAACTCTGTGTACAGCTGCTCTCCCCCGTGCCTTTGCTTTGCTTAAATGCCATATCGTAATGCTCACCGGCTGCTGCCTGCTCTCATTCACGGTTGCCTTTGTTAAGTTATATTTAATTAACAGCAGGCAGGTATTCTTTACGCACTGCTTGTTAACATGTAGACGAGCCCGAGCACCATACGTTAGTCATCTTATGTTAAAGCTGGGTTACGTGTTCCTTAATCAAACATGCATAGGACCCGAGACATGAGTTATGGATGAAGTGCTTATGAGCACATGGAGCAGTGGGTGGGGGCTGCAGAGAGGGGATGCATGATGTGAATCCCTCCTCTGTCTGAATTTGGATCGGACTCATATTAAATGTCCCCTACATGTGCTCATGTATATAGCCCAACTTATAACTGGGTTTAGGTTCAGTTGATGTTTGGGATGAGGTTCAGGTTTGGTTTAAAGATAAGGTTGGGCTTAAGTTGAGGTTCAGTTGAGGTTTGGGATGAGGTTTAGGCTTGGTTTAAAGTTAAGGTTAGGCTTAGCAGTAGGTTTAGTTGATGTTTGGGATGAGGTTTAGGCTTGGTTTAAAGATAAGGTTAGGCTTAAGCTGAGGATTAGTTGAGGTTTGGGATGAGGTTTAGGCTTGGTTTAAAGTTAAGGTTAGGCTTAGCAGTAGGTTTAGTTGATGTTTGGGATGAGGTTTAGGCTTGGTTTAAAGATAAAGTTGGGCTTAAGTTGAGGTTCAGTTGAGGTTTGGGATGAGGTTTAGGCTTGGTTTAAAGTTAAGGTTAGGCTTAGCAGTAGGTTTAGTTGGTGTTTGGGATGAGGTTTAGGCTTGGTTTAAAGTTAGTGGTAGGCTTTGTTAAAAGTTAAGGTTAGGTTTAGGTACAGCTAAGGTTTGGGATAAGGTTTAGGCACAGTTTAAAGTTAAGGTTAGGTTTAGGTACAGCTGTGGTTTGGAAGAGGTTTAGGCTCGGTTTAAAGTTAAGGTTAGGTTTAGGTTCAGCTGAGGTTTAGGCTCGGTTTAAAGTTAAGGTTAGGTTTAGGTTCAGCTGAGGTTTGGGATGAGGTTTAGGCCTGGGTTGAAGTTAGTTTTAGGCTTAGACTCAGGCTTAGCTTTAGGTTCAGTTTAGGTTAAGGTTTGGGTTGAAGTTACGCTTAGGTTTAGGTTCAGTTTAGGGTTAGGCTTGGGTTTGTTTTAGATTTAGGTTTGGGTTAGACCTCAGTTTTTTGGGGTTAAAACTCAGTTTGTCTATTCTATATGGAAATCTGATGTAGATATTTTTAAAATTTTGTTTTAGAAAATAAAAAATTAAGAGACTACTTAAATTATTTTTAAATCTGCATCTCTACGTGTTTGGCAGCCGTTTTCCATATTCCATGCATTTCATCAAACAAAGCTGAATTAGCTGAATCTGCAAACTATGAATGGCATAAAGTCCCAACAGCAATGTGTAAGACTAGTGGAGAGCCGGCCGAGACATGAGAGCTGTGATTGGCAGTCAAGGTTATTTCACCATAGTGATTTTTATAATAATTATAATGCAAATAAGTTGTTATATGAATTTCTGTGCATTATTTGAGCAGTTGATTTTGAGCAGTTGTCATTTCTGCAAATAAATAAATTCTCTAAATAGCAAATATGTTTATTTGGAATTTAGGGAAAATGGTAAAATACAATGCAAATGTTCATTTCCCTAAACGCATTACCTATATATAGTAAAACCAGAGAAACTGATCATGTAGGGTGGTCTCTTAATTTTCTCCAGAGCTATATATATATATATATATATATATATATATATATATATATATATATATATATAAAACCCTGCCCACTAGAGAAAGCTTTAAAACATGGCTGTGAATTCACTTCCAGATTTACTAGTTCGGCTAGTTATGGGAATACGAGTTGCTACTGAAACCAGGCCTTGTGACCGTAGTTTCTCCTGTGCCAGAGTCATGAGAGGAAGCCAAACCCAAGTGGGTGTGGGAAGGGTATCTGTACTAGGCTAAAAGCTAACCCTAGCTGACTCTAGATAGGGCACAAATTGGACTACCTCAGACTAGAGCTACCTAAAAGCTAGTCCTACCCGGCCGGCTACAATCTCTTCAGCTAGCTGTCTGCTAGCACTGGGTGCCAAGAAGACACTAAAATGACAGCAACACAATCCAGCAAGACTAATCATTACAAAAATGACTACACTGTTCTCATTTCAGTGATAAAAATAAAGCTATGCTAGGCTATGCTATGCCACATGGCTCCTTTGAACACTTCTCACATGCTCAGGGATGTTTCAGGACTTCCATTCACTCACAACAAACTGCGAGACATGAGGTTTAACATTGCTTACATGGGAGTATCAAGGCACTGTTCTAGCAGTAATTTGAAGAGTCGGAGACAATTGTGAGCTGAGCTCAAGAGACTCTGGTCGTGCACAGAGATGTGCCATGAATAATCATAAATGCATGGATTTGAGCAAGCATGCACATTTATGCACAGAATGCTGGGATCTCCTCCCTGGTGACTCTCCAGTAACTCTCCGATCTTTCACTCTGCATGGAAAGTCGCTGGTGTGTCGGTTGAGAAAGGTTTCAGCAACTCTTGTTCTTGTATCCCAATTTCCCTGCCTGCTCCCTTCGCTATCCAATCTGCCCAGACATGTGCAGTCTGTAAAGTCCACAGCCAACATGCTCATGTGACGTTAAGCTCATGAGCTAGGTGGGTTTCAGGTGGACATGAGCTCTGAGTGGGCGTGATTTGGGCTTGACAAATGGATCCCATTGTTACAGCCCACCCTAATCTCACATGTATCCCATCTAGGCCAAATGTGCAGTGTAAAACCCCAAATGGGGTCCATGTTTAACCCCTCCTGGTCCCATTACTGAACCTGGTGGGACCCTGGTGAGCATCCATATGTGAGGATAACTTGGAACCCATGGACAAAACCCTCTAGTTCCCAGTTGGGCCCATATATGTGCATGTTATCTGGGTCTGCATCTTTAGCCAGTCATTCAGTTTGCTAACTAGCAGAGTACACACTGATTAGCCATAACATTATGACTGGTAGAGTTAAAAACACTGACTATCTTTATCTACAGTGGGTTTATATGTCAAGGGGTGCATATATTAGGCAACAAGTGAAGAGGCAGTCAGTTCTTGAAGGTGATGTTGGTGTTAATAAGCAGGAAAAATTGAGTGAGAAAGAATTGACTGAGGTGGCTAGATGGCTGGATCAGAACATCTCCAAAACATCAGGCAGGTCCTGGTATGCAGTGGACAATATCTGCTAAAAACTACAAGAGAACCCTCCAGTGAACCGGTAACAAGGCCTAGGGCACCTAAGGTTTATTGATACTCATGGAGACCTCACCTCACAACTTACATGATTAAAGAATCTGCTGCTAATATTAATACTCTTGACGCCAGATACCACAAAGCACCTTCAGAGGTCTTGTGGATTCCATGTCCTGAAAGGTCAGATTTGCTGTGGTGGCCCAAAGGGAAACCTACTCAATATCGGACAGGTGGTTCTAATGTTATGGCTGATTATTGTAATCTTCTCCTAAAGCCTTCAAGTGTTGTTCAAAGCCTAGTTTTATTATTTCTCAGCCGATTTGATCCCTCTGATTTGGACTTGGTTGAACCACCTTGTGCTGCCATATATAGCTTTAACTCTAATATGGCCTGAAGTTTCTATTAGCATTGCTCACTGTTGGGGAGTGATTTACACCCATCCTTCCTGGAAGATTTGCTCCAGGTTGTTTGGATAACACTGGTGGAACAAAGGTTTCAGTAAGTTCCATAGATTCTGGACTGGATGTCCCAATCCAGACATCAATTGAACCGGATTAGACCAGGATACACAATTAGATTAGATGGGACATCCTGTGCAGAATCTATGGAATTAATTATGTATCCTGGTCTGTTGATGATGGATGTCTGTTACCTAGAGGACCTAGAGGACACCATAGGGCTCCCTGCTAGAACACAGTAAAAAAACAAAGGTAAAAAAGAAAGGATTGGAGTTGGGTCGGGTATTGGCTATTTTAAGCCTGATCCAGCCATGATTCTTTGTTTTTACCACCATGTTCAAGCAGAGCAGTAGAACGGAGAGATGAGACACTCAGTGAGACACTCACTGGAATCAGGACATCCAATGGTTTGGATTAGATTGGAACATCAATTGAACCGGATTGGACCAGGATACACAATTAGTTCCATAGATTCTGGACTGGATGATTCAAAAAACAAAGAATCGTGGCTGGATCAGGCTTAAAATAGCCAATATCTGACCCAAACCCTTTGTTTTTTTCACTCTTGTGTTCTAGCAGGGAGCCCTATGGCGTCCTCTAGGTGCCAATAACAGACATCATTCACAGCACACAGCCGTTAGTAGCATTGCCAGAAGGGAGCAGAACAGTTTAGAGTCTTGCAGTGCGGAACAATTTAGCAGTAGACCGTGGAAACGTACCGTGATATCTGTGGTTCCAGAGCGCTGACCGTGTTTGAGCTGCTTCTCTTCCATGCATTTGTCTGTTTGTAGTAAAACCTGTGTCGGGAGACTTTGTACTGATCACTGTTTTCATACCTCAGCAAACCAAGTTATGTGTAGAACCCAGTTCAGTTTTCCTGATGTGGCCCTTTAAGAGTGTGCTTTGTGGTTTGTCCAGGCTTTCTGGAAGCAGAAGGGCTTTTCCGGGGAGATCGTAGCTCACCCCTCTGAAGTTTGCCCTTTTGCGGTCACCTTCGATGCCACGACCCCAAGAGGGAGTCCCGCGCTGGTGGGGTTTATCGCTGGGGTGCAGGCGTGCTACTGGAACAGCCGAGAGGTGAGAGGCTGTGAAAGTGTGTGTGTGAGAGAGAGAAGGTGAAACAGTGTGTGTGTGTACGTGTGTGTGTGTGTGTGTGTATGTGTGTGTGTGTGATAGAGAGAATGTGTGAGATTTACAAAGAGAGAGAGAGAGAGCGGGGAGTGAGAGAGGGAGACAGAGAGAGAATAGCAGAGGAAGAGAGAGAGGGAGACATAGAAAAAATAGCAGAGTGAGAGAGAGACATAGAGAGAATAGCAGAGGAAGAGAGAGAGAGGGAGACATCGAGAGAATAGCAGAGAGAGAGAGCAAGAGAGAATAGCAGAGAGAGAGAGAGAGAGAGAGAGAAACAGAGAGAGAGAGAATAGCAAAGAAAGAGAGAGAGAAACAGAGAGAGCGAGAGAGGGAGACATAAAGAGAACAGCAGAGAGAGAGAGCGAGAGAGGGAGACATAGAGAGAATAGCAGAGAGATAGAGAGAGAGGGAGACAGCGAGGAAGGGAGACAGAGAAAATAGCAGAGAGAGAGAGACATAGAGAGAATAGCAGAGAGAGAGAGAGAGAGAGAGAGAGAGAGAGAGAGCGAATAGCAGAGAGAGGGAGACATAGAGAGAATAGCAGAGAGAGAGAGAGAGAGAGAGGGAGACATAGAGAGAATAGCAGAGAGAGAGAGAGAGATGGAGAGAGAGAGGGAGACATAGAGAGAATAGCAGAGAGAGAGACAGAGAGAATAGCAGAGAGAGAGAGAGAGCGAATAGCAGAGAGAGGGAGACATAGAGAGAATAGCAGAGAGAGAGAGAGAGCGAGAGAGGGAGACATAGAGAGAATAGCAGAGAGAGAGAGAGCGAGAGAGGGAGACATAGAGAGAATAGCAGAGAGAGAGACATAGAGAGAATAGCAGAGTGAGAGAGAGAGAGAGAGAGAGAGAAACAGAGAGAGAGAGAGAATAGCAAAGAAAGAGAGAGAGAAAGAGAGAGAGCGAGAGAGGGAGACATAAAGAGAACAGCAGAGAGAGAGAGAGAGAGAGAGAGAGAGAGAGAGAGAGAGGGAGACAGAGAGAATAGCAGAGAGATAGAGAGAAAGGGAGACAGCGAGGAAGGAAAACAGAGAGAATAGCAGAGAGAGGGAGACATAGAGAGAATAGCAGAGAGAGAGAGAGCGAGAGAGAGAGAGAGAATAGCAGAGAGAGAGAGAGCGAGACATGGAGACATAGAGAGAATAGCAGAGAGAGAGAGAGAGAGAGAGAGAGAGAGAGAGAGAGAGAGAGAGGAGAGAGAGAGGGAGACATAGATAGAATAGCAAAGAGAGAGAGAGAGGGAGAGAGAGGGAGAGAGAGAGGGAGACAGAAAGAATAGCAAAGAGAGAGAGAGAGAGAGGGAGAGAGAGGGAGAGAGAGAGGAAGACAGAGAACAGCAGAGAGAGAGACACAGAGAGAGAGACAGAGAGAAGGGGGAGGGGGAGTTGAGAGAAAGACAAAACTGAAAGAATGAGACAGTAATAGAGAGAGGAGGGGGGAGAGAGAGTGGGAGTGAGACAGAAAAAGAAAGAGTGATGGAGAGAAAGATACGCTAAAGAGAGCGTGCGAGCTTGAGAGAGAGAGTAAAGTGGGTGAGAGAGAGAGTGACTGACTGTTTTAACAGCACACTGAACTTTGCGGAGTGTGTGAAGTGAGTGTGTCCCAGAGGCAGAGCTGTTTGCAGCCTGGCGCGGGGTGGGGGGGCGTGGGAGCACGGGGAGCAAAGGAGCGAGGAATATTTACACACTTGAGGGACGAAGGTGAAAATGGATGCAGTCTTCATGCTGGGAGCTTTGAAGACTTTTCCTAAGTGATGACTTTCAGCACTTTAAATATATGACTGTGTGAGTGTGTGTGTGTGTGTGTAAGAGAGAGAGAGAGAGAGAGTGTGTGTGTCATTTTCGCCAATGGAAATCCAATAAACAGTCTCAGATTGTTGTTAAAATAAACAGAGCATTTGGAAAAGGTTCAACCTTCATCATCATCATCATCACTGGAAACTGGACTCAGTGGAAGCATTACTATGTGATGTAGGAGAGTCTGGACCGATCACTGTAGATACCATGGACAGCGCCTCGCCTCCCAAAAGTAAAGCAACCACAGGTCTAGCGCCTCTGCTGTCTGGCTGCAGTATGATGTGTAGCTCCGCCCATCCCTATATGTTTCAATAAAAAAACTTCACCCATTTTCCATCTCCTCTTCCTCCTCTAAACTGTCTTTCCATGTCCAGTGTCCCTGAATTCCAGCAGTTAGTTCTTCCTGTGCAGATATCTGCCCATTTTTAATTTCCCCTTGAAATCAGTTTGAACCCTTATTCTGCTCTATGGTAAGAAGGCGGAACTACACTTAATAATGAAGTGATTAACAGACAGCCTTGCATAGCATCCTTTCTGTTCATTACATGGAGCAGCTGAGTTGTAGTGGAGCTTACATGAGCTGCATGAGCTTACCGGACAACCTGGGAATCCATTGGGAAAATCCGGAAAATCCTCTGCTTCTGCAGTGTCAGCTCAGTGAAGACGGTCTGAGACTAAACGCTTGGTCTGGGATAATGGGGCGGGGTGGGGTGGATAGCTTTGGCTTTGTTTCTATGGGACGGAAGAGAGTGGAAGCGAGGCGCCAGCGTTTTCTGTGGCCGTTGGTCTGAATCAGTGTCTAAAGAACTTGCATGATATCCCTACATCCTGTCTCCATCACCTATGCTGGACTTCTAACTATCTGCAACTATTAATATCACCACTATTACCCATCATTACTCTGACCATCACTGCTATGACTATTTTCAGTTATTCTACACCATGATTATTATATTATGATTATGAATACGCTGCACACCTGATCAGCACAACAGTTTAGATGGTTTGGTCACTTTTATCAATAATTTATAAATAGTTCTGATCAGAGGAAGACGGGTCGGGTCTCCGTTGTGAGTCTTGGTTCCTCCCAAGGCTTCTTCCTCCAGCTCTGAGGGGGTTTCTCCTTGCCACTGTTGCTGCTGGCTGCTCACTTGGGGGTCTTTTGTTCATGTCTTTTTATGTTATTTATTTATTTAATAACTTTTAATTTTTATTAAAAAATAAATTATGGATATTACAGGATTACTGCAGGACGTTGGCCTGTCACAGCTTCCTGTAATTGGTCTGACAGTCCAAACCCTCCTTAACTTAAACAGTGTTTCACACTGCAAACCAACACAGCCATGGTTCAGCATGATCCGGCATGATCGGACCGTGGCCCAAGGCATCTTACACACCTGCTATTTTAATTTGAGTGCTTTTCTTAATTGTTGTCGTCACAAAGCAGCTTTACATAATTAGTAATTAGTAAAAGACAGAAAATAAAGAAATAACGTAAGAAGACATGAATGATCAAAGACCCCCAGTGAGCAGCCAACGGCAACAGTGGCAAGGAGAAACTCCCTCAGAGCTGGAGGAAGAAACCTTGGGAGGAACCAAGACTCACAAGGGGGATCCGACCCGTCCTCCTCTGATCAGAACTATTTATAAATTATTGATAAAAATGACCAAACCATCTAAACTGTCGCACTGCTCATAATCATAATATATTAATCATGGTGTAGATAGTTAATAGTGGTGATATTATATAGTTTTGAGTCCATTTAGGTTTTAACATGGTCATTAAACAGGTAGCAGTGGTAGGAGGGTGTGCCGCTGGTCTGGTATGGGTGGTGGTGGGTGGGGTGCCTGATGGTCGGACTGGTAGGTGGCAGCTGGTCTGACGCTGGTAGAGGGGACCTCAGCGGGCAGTCTTCCAGCAGGTCGGGCTGGGTGATCATTTACTCAGAGAATGTAAAAAGAGAGAGAGAGTTAGTTCTGAAAGGTCTGGATTAAAACAAGGTAGATGTGAAGGCACCCTTAAAGGCCCTTAAGAAGGTCCAGAAGTTCTCCTGAAAGTGTCTATTTGCATCCTGCATCCAAGCTACGATTAGTTCAGCTGGTCCTGCGGTGTGTGTGTGTGTGTGTGTGTTCTGCCTGAGTGCGATATCGCTTCGTTTGTCACTCATTGCTCACACACACACACACACACAGTCTTCCTGCAGCAGCACGTTGTCTGAAAGCTAAGAAGCAGATGATTCCATCGCAATGAGCTCTTTGAGGCTACTTGTCTGATAACAGGCTCTTTTCCCTCCGCAGCTGATAAAGCGTCACACTGGTGGCATTCATTCATTATAGATGCAGCTCAGTCTGCGTCGGCCTCCGTCCTGCTGCTGCCTTCATTCTGAATTCAGCAACATCATCAACTTTTAAGATGGACACGCTCATCCTCTTGCTATGCTCCATAAACACGCCCTTCCTAGCGCCTGCCAGCTTCCTAATATTTGTTATGTTTGGTACTGCGAGTCCTGATGTCTCCACAGCCTGTCAGAAATTTAGACACTTGGTCTTTGTTTGGATTGTTTCCAACCAATTAACCCATTATTGTCTGATCTCTTCCTAAACAGGGTTGCCATGGGTGGGCTGAACTGCCCACTGTCAACCAAGCCATCCTAAGTTTGACATGCATGTGTATAGCTTTTCAAATATTTACAGCAGTGGACTATAAATAAATAATGCTCCACACCTGTAGGGGGAGCCCAGGTGCAGAATATACCAATTCTTACATACTGCTGCTTTAAAAAAGGGAAAAATACTTTTACCTGTTTAGCAAACCTAAAAAAAGCTATTTACTGATAGGGTAATCTTTAAAGCATATATGGTAAGGTGACTATATTTTTATTTTATTTATTTATTTATTTATTTTTTAAAGAGGCTGAGGCGCTTGAAGTAGGCCTAAGTTGCCTCAGATTCCAAGCTCACAACCATGACAGAAGACCAGACCACTAGTATGGACACAGCAGGTAACCCCTGGGCCGCCTATCAAATATGTTATGAAGGTTGAAGGTTTGGGAGACCTCCACCACCCTTAGCCGTAGAGCTTGGTGTCTTTGCCTTCTTATGGACTTCATGGTATCTGCTGCCGCTCCCATGCCAGCGACACCAGCAATCTCTGTTCCTGCTCTAGTGGTAGTATCCACTGCAGCTCCCATGCATGGCAGTGATGCCCCGGTGATGACCCCCCCCCCTCTACTCCACTGTTAAATAAATTACTTGCATTCTCCCTCCGCCTCCAAGCTCACAACCGTGACACCCGAGTACACGTACGAACACACAGCTCCATGTTCATGTATTAACACCTTAAGGAAAGCTGTTTGTTCCCAAACTTTTGACTTGCAGTGTATTCTGCTCCATCATGCTGGTGTTGTTTTTTTCCTAGGCCTGAGCTGGCAGTTATTTAGCATTCATCCCACCCGAGAGAGCTGTCAAAGTTTAGAGAGTGCACACACGGTGTGATTTTGCAAGCCTGGTGTTATTAGCAGGTATTAATGCTTAGCCCAGCCAATCCTTACAGACACTCTCATACGCCCCTGTTAGCCTCGGTCTGATCTTCTGCTGTCTGATCTCGCCATGTCTGATCTCAGACCGGCTCAAAGCCGCGGACTCCCCACTGCTCTCCGGATCCGTTATCGCTCGGGCAGTTCGCATTAGCCTCCAGCTACAGCTCTGACCACGGTCACTCAGCGCAGGGCATGCAGATGTTGTGATTTCATGCCGCCCCGTAGCATCTGTCAGTCGGGTGTAGTTATAGCTGAGCAGCTGGTGCGGGGCCCGGTTTTGCTGACATTCATAACTCACTGTAGGAGAGGGTGAGGGGCAGATTTATTCTAATCGATCAGACACTCAGTGACCCGCCCCCTCACGCGGCCCTGGACTGCAGTTTTTATGGCTAGTTTAGGAAGGCTAGTGCTGGGTGATATAGCCACTCTACCCGAATACCATTATCCTGTATTCAGATATGGGAGTGCTGTTGTAGCACTGTGTGTGTGTGTGTGTGTGTGTGTGTGTGAAATGGCAGTGTTTCGGGTTGCCAAGTGGTCTATTTTTACTTCTATTATTTTTAAATTTGTTTAAATCTGTGTGATTTAGTTGTGGTCAGTGGTGGACTGAGGCGATATGGGCAACATGGCGGCAGTAATATCGTCATACACGAATGAGCCTGTGAGTGCTCTTGTTCCGGTGCTTTGGACAATGGTGTGTTTTGGACTGCAATTTGTGACTCGTTACAGGGTGTATGTTGACCACCACACTGAAAGCCAGGCGGGGGGGTGGACCTCTACCTGTGCATAAATAATACAACCATTAATCAGTAAATGAAACATACTATTATTATTTTTCCCACATTCATTTTCTTATATCTTAATTTCTTTTAAATTTTTTATTATTATCATCATTATTCTTTTTCTTCTTCTTGTTATTATTATTATTATTATTATTAGTAGTAGTAGTAGTCGGAATTAGTATACAATTAGGAATCATTATTATCATTATTGTTAATAGTTATTATGAAATGTTATAATAATTAGTCTACACAGTTATATTATTATTCATATTATTATTATTATTATTAGTAGTAGTAGTAGTCGGAATTAGTATACAATTAGGAATCATTATTATCATTATTGTTAATAGTTATTATCAAATGTTATAATAATTATTCTACATTGTTATATTATTATTCATATTATTATTATTATTGGTAGTAGTATTATTGTTATTATTATTATTATTAGTAGTAGTCGCAAATAGTATACAATTATGAATCATTATTATTATTATTGTTAACAGTTATTATCAAATGTTATAGTAATTATTCTACATTGTTATATTATTATTCATATTCATATTATTATTATTATTATCATCATCATCATCATTATTATTGTTATTATTTAGTTTGTTTAGTATTATTATTAATAATATTAACAAACTAAATAAGTTGTTTTGACAGTGCTTTGGCAATAGAGCAGCTAAATACACCAAATTTCCAAATGTTTGTAGACACCTCATCTAATAAATACATTCAGCTATACTCATTGCTAGAGGGGGGTATAAAGCCCTCCAGCACTGAGCTGTGAAGCAGTGGAAGGTGCTCCACCAAATACTTTTGGAATGAGTTGGGGAGTTGAGGATGAGGTGGGGTGGTGATCAGCCAAACAAAAGAAAAAAGAAAAAAAAGGATGAATAGAAATGCTCTGAAATGACTCTAAAAGCTCTTTGCTTTGACGTTCATTGAAAATTAAGACGATTTTTTCCTTATACTATGAAGTTGCAATTTTGCGTACATTTAAGGTCTTTTGCAGAGGCTTTTCTCCAGAGCGACCTACGAAAGAGCTCCACTGTTTACTATCCGTAGCTAAAATATCCGTAGCAAGTTTGTATTGGCTAGGGTCCAAAAGATCCTTCTAAGAGTTACATGGCTGAACTTAGGAACATGAACGTCTTAACGTCTTAGTGTTCAAATGGTTCAAATGACATGGAGGAGTCAAAGGAGTGCATCCCTCAAGTGAAAAGCTAGACCGCTGTCTATATTACTGCCTTGATATGGATACTGTAAAAAACCTGATATCCTACCATCTCTGACCTCTTAACGTGATGCTGCAATGTCTATTGAAAACATCATGAAATTGAATTGTATCTCCACCACCCAGCACCAGCGACGGCCCTGTGCCCTTTTCATTTCTTCTCCAAGAGCCCACAAAAAAGCCATCACGACTCGCCGTGCAGAGAGACCTAAAAATGAAAGGCGCTCTATTCTTGCTTCCCTTTCAGATGGAGGAGAGAAGAGATGCTGTCGTCGCTAGCCTGGCCAAGTACCTAGGCCCAGAGGCGGCCTCCTACATCCACTACCAGGAGAAAGTAAGTCTTGAGTTTGCTTTGCCTCTGACACGACCTCTGAGTCATCGCCCTATGCGGTCATGAGCTCATCTTTTCAACACTGCTTCGTTAAGGCTGCGTTATGATAATTGGTAGGCTGCAGTGCGGAGCGTGGAAAAAAGCTAAACGTGCTAATGTGTCCTGACGACTTCTCTCAGGATCCGTTCAGACAGCGGGCTTTAACACTCAAGACGAACTCGTGTTTGGACAGGCAACTGCCTGACGACTGTTCGCGGCAGTGGCCGGGCCTACAGCGAGAGCAGAGGTGGCATTTTTGACAGGAGGCTAAAATAAGTTAGCTAGATAGTTGGCTCATGCATCTGAGATCTACCTCGTACCTTTCTCATACATGTATTTTTTGGGTTCTCTCTTGGCAATCGTGGCCGAAAGCAACACCAGGATGCTGTCTGATGTGTCCCGCACCAGGATAAGGTAGGGCATCTCCACAGGACGCCAGTGACTCATCGGCTCCTTCAGACTAGCTGCCTGGACGGCCTCTATGGAGTTTAATATTTCATGACAGGATTCTTAATGCATGACCATTCGAGTTGACTCTACATGAACCGCATGTGAATCTCCTGACAATTTTAAGGCAAAGGAACCCACTTTCAGACGAATGAACCCTCTCCAGACCGTGAGATCAGCCTCGCTATAGTGTGAAATGCCGCCCCACAGCCTGACATCACTCAGCGATGAAGGTCCTACCGTAAAACACACATGGAATTAGGTCTGCAGCTGATGCTCGACTTGACCAGATGTCTGGGCTTGAGGGTTTTTTTGGTGAGTAGGGCTGATGGCTGAGACTATTAGCTCAGCTTCTCCTCGCCCGTAAACCTTCAGCTTGGCCTGTCTCGGATACGTCTGCGCCTCATGAATAAGTCAGAATGCGAAATCTCTCGCCGGCGTGAGTTTAACATCTCCAGCACCAAGCTGGGAGGAGAACGGAGTTCGTCACCTCTCTCCTGACACCCTACGCTCCCTCTTTCTGCGCAAGAAGTTCTCCCGCGCTGTCAGGAAGGAACAGAACTCCAGCAGCTTCTTTTTATACACCTCTCATACGGCAAAGCTGTGGGAGGAGAGAAGAAAGCTCCTTCAAAAAATGGTATGGTCACATCCAAAAAGGTATTCTGCTGTCTGTCAGAGCCAAAATGGCTATTTATTCCCCCCCTGGAGGAGTTCAGAGGGAGGCCTGTGCATACAGACGGCAACACACGAGGTGTAAGTGAGATTGACAGATGGACACATCGGCCTGACAGTCGTCACGGTGCCGATCTGTACCGCAGTTTTTTTTTTCGTTCCCTCCTCGGTGCCGAGAACGGTCGTGCAGCGCTCGAGCTTCAAGCCAAGTGACACGCTTGCCCGGAGGAACTCCACAAGAGAGAAAGGCCAGAGTTCTGGAGACTCGCTAATGCTAATGATCCCCGTGTGAACTCTCCCGGCAGCTAAACGGAGACAAGTGATATTAATTGAGGTGTACACATGCTGCCTGTTAACACATATTTGCATGTTATGAGAGTTTATCCGTGACTGGAATGCTAAAGTTTTACCTTATAAAAACTTCACACTGCTGTTCAAAAACTACCCTGCTGGAAAAGCTGACCAGCATAGCTCTGGACCAGCACAGGGCCAGCATGACCAGCATCAACAAGTACGACCAACTCAAATGTCAAGTGCTGGTTACCCAGCTAGCTTCCTAGCATAGGGGATATTTTTCCTTAAATTGACAGCTTTTTAATCACCTTATCCATCAAAGACCATCTAAAACCATCTACCAGCAAAAGTGGCTATTGAGTTTTTAGCAGGGTAACACACTAACCACACACTTATGTGCTAACCTTGAACTAGCGCATTAACCCAAAGCTAACACACTAACCACAAGCTAATGTGCTAATCTTAAACTAGCACACTAACATAAGATAACGTGCTAACATTGACCTAGTGCACGAACCTGAAACTAACACACTAACCACAAATTAATGTGTTAACCTAAAACTAGCGCACTAACCACAAACTAACCACACACTGTGTTAACCTAAAACTAGCGCACTAACCACAAACTAACCACACACTGTGTTAACCTAAAACTAGCGCACTAACCACAAACTAACCACACACTGTGTTAACCTAAAACTAGCGCACTAACCACACACTGTGTTAACCTAAAACTAGCGCACTAACCACAAACTAACCACACACTGTGTTAACCTATAGCTAGCGCACTAACCACAAACTAACCACACACTGTGTTAACCTAAAACTAGCGCACTAACCACAAACTAACCACACACTGTGTTAACCTAAAACTAGCGCACTAACCACAAACTAACCACACACTGTGTTAACCTAAAACTAGCGCACTAACCACAAACTAACCACACACTGTGTTAACCTAAAACTAGCGCACTAACCACAAACTAACCACACACTGTGTTAACCTAAAACTAGCGCACTAATCACAAACTAACCACACACTGTGTTAACCTAAAACTAGCGCACTAACCACACACTGTGTTAACCTAAAACTAGCGCACTAACCACAAACTAACCACACACTGTGTTAACCTAAAACTAGCGCACTAACCACAAACTAACCACACACTGTGTTAACCTAAAACTAGCGCACTAACCACAAACCAACCACACACTGTGTTAACCTAAAACTAGCGCACTAACCACAAACTAACCACACACTGTGTTAACCTAAAACTAGCGCACTAACCACACACTGTGTTAACCTAAAACTAGCACACTAACCACAAACTAACCACACACTGTGTTAACCTAAAACTAGCGCACTAACCACACACTGTGTTAACCTAAAACTAGCGCACTAACCACAAACTAACCACACACTGTGTTAACCTAAAACTAGCGCACTAATGTGAAGCTAACACACTAACCACAAACATATGTGATAATCTTGAAATAGCACACTAACATAAGATAACGTGTTAACCTTGAACTAGCACACTAACCACAAACTAACAAGCTAACCACAAACATATGTAATAACCTTGAACTAGCACACTAACCACAAACTAACACACTGACCACAAACAAATGTGCTAACCGTAAACTGGCGCACTAACCACAAGCTAATGTGCTAACCTTAAACTAGCACACTAACCACAAACTAACACATTAACCACAAACTAATGTGCTAACTGTACACTAGTGCACTAACCACAAACTAATGTGCTAACTGTACACTAGCGCACTAACCACAAGCTAATGTGGTATCCTTAAACTAGCACACGAACATAAGATAACATGCTAACCTTGAACTAGTGCACTAACCTGAAACTAACATGCTAACCACAAGCTAATGTGCTAACCTTAAACTAGCACACTAACAACAAACTAACACACAAACCACAAGCTAATGTGCTAACCCTGAACTAGCACACTAACAACAAACTAACACAAAAACCACAAACAAATGTGCTAACCGTAAACTAGCGCACTAACCACAAGCTAAAGTGCTAATTGCAAATTAGTGTGATCGTTTTGAACTAGCACACTAACTACAAGCTAATGTACTAACTTTAAACCAGCAAACTAATACACTTACCACAAGCTAATGTGCTAACTGTACACTAGTGCACTAACCACAAGCTAATGTGCTAATCTTGAACTAGTGCACTTACCTGAAGCTAGCACACTAACCAAAAGCTAATGTGCTAACTACAAATTAGCATAATAACTAGGACACTAACCACATTCTAACTACAAATAAAGCACTAAGATCAAACTAATACACTAACATGATCTAATATGCTAATCTAATTATCTAACTGAAAGCTAATTAAACAAATGTGAACTAACTATCATGCTAACCATTAGCTTGTGTGCTAGCCCTGAATGTATCGGTTGATGCTCATGTGTATCGAATCAAAGGTTTTGTCTTATGTGTGTGTGTGTATATATATATATATTACCTAAAGCTCAATATATATATATATATATATATATATATATATATATATATATATATAAAACCATTTTTTAATATAAAATAAACATTTTGATAGGACACGTTCTCAGAGTTAAAGGGTAGGTAATGCTGCACATGCACTTAATTTATGTTGCATTTAAGCTTCTGCTTACTGCAGATGAAGTGCAGCTTCTTAAATTAAAAGAGTGTGTTCATGAACGTGCTGTCAGAGCTGCACACTGGCCTTCTGCAGAACTGGAGGGCTGACAGCAAACTTGCCCAGAACTTCAGAGCGCTGTCTTCAGAGAGAGAGAGAGAGAGAGAGAGAGAGAGAGAGAGAGTCTGGCATTATTACATTTACTAAATATTTAATACAAACCAGCTCATGAAAGAATATTTAAAATATAAGCAAAATTAATGTCTGAAGTTAATTTCTCAGGGCTTGGTTCTCAGATTATAGTGCCAGAATGAATTAACCAACTCACCCAAACACAGAAACACATACTCATGAAAAGTCCAGATGGTTTTCTATACGCCTCATGTAAGGGGTTAGGGGTTATATAATTGCCAACTGAGTCAGTCTGTGCCAAATCTCCAGAGCTTCATATTGCAATGTTGCACATTCAGGAGCTGCTGAAATGTGAATGTACAAAGTAGCATTAAAGATGTGACACAGGCCTGGTCTGTCGGACAGTGCTGACAGTATTGCTATAACTAGATAGAGCTAAAGGAGATCAGACTAGAGCATACTAGCCACAAGCTAATGTGCTAATCTTGAAATAGCACACTAACTAGCAACTAGCGCACTAACACACTATAGGCATAGTTGAATAATTAGAGTTCAGTACATGGAAGTGACCAACCGTGAACCTCAAACACCGCTGATTCTCCGTCAAAAGAACAGGCCAATTCCAAAATCCCAAAACTGTTACATCACAGTCTTAAACTCCGCCCACTAGAGAAAGCCCTACTCAAAGCTGGTGAAACGGTAAAGCATGATGGCGACCTCAGGAGAACATGGTGTTGTTGATACTAGAGAGCAGCTCATCACCTCCGGACTTTGCTAGTTATAGGAATACAGGTTGCTACCAGAACCAGGCCTCATGACCGCAGCTTTTCCTGGGCCAGTGTCCGAAGACGGAGAGCTCAAACTCAGCACATGGCTAAGCGAAAGCCAGGGGGACCAAACAGGCTAAAAACTAGCTCTAGTCGACACTAGCTTCCACCATGTCTTCTGGCTCTTTCGTCAACAAACAGGACTCCCTCAGCCGAACCAAACTCGAGCCGAACTCGAGCCAAGCCCGGGGAAGTGAGTCCAGGACAAGGCTAAAAGCTAACCTGCAAGGCTGTCTTTGGCCTGTGAATAGCACATCATGCAAACTGGCACATCACGAAAACTATGCTCATACGGGGGATCCATAAGCCATCGTCGGTGCCGTAAACAAACCAATCAGAGCAGAGCTTATGTTTTTTTGTTCATAAACCGTCCTGAGTCCTTGTGTATGAGGAAAATCAGTGTGTTTTATGAACGACCTGAAAATAACAGGGTGGTAAATAGGATTGTTATATGGCATCTGAGCATTTTTCACCCCAACCAAAGTCACATATTTACTATTTGCATCAAACATCAAACAAATATTCAAATACTCAATAAAAAGTCAGGATCTGGCAAACCAGGATCTGGCCAAGCACGGGGGAGCGAGTCGGGGACAAGGCTATAAGCTAACCTGCTATGCTCTCTTCAGCTTGCTAACAGCACATAGCTCTTAGAGGACACAGCGAGGGGAC
The DNA here is from genome assembly GCF_030463535.1 of Salminus brasiliensis. Classification (NCBI taxonomy): domain Eukaryota; kingdom Metazoa; phylum Chordata; class Actinopteri; order Characiformes; family Bryconidae; genus Salminus; species Salminus brasiliensis. Next base: position 32,149,701 of record NC_132893.1, read on the forward strand.
AGCAGCACTATTTAGGGAGGACTTGGGAATAATTACAGTGTTTTTGTTACAGGGTTAAAACTATGCTGTAATATGAGGGTGTCGTGAATCTGCCAATCAGAGCTGAGCTTATTGTTGGTTTGTTATTGTTTGTTTTAAGAGTCCTTTGAAATAGAAAATCAGTGTGTTTTATTACTGCCATCACTGCCATGACTATATTAAGTTATACTAAACCATGAGTGTTATACTATGATTATGAATACGCTGCACACCTGAGCAGTACAACAGTTTAGGTGGTTTGGTGAATTTTATCAATAATTTATTAATAGTTCTGACCAGAGGAGGACGGGTCGGGTCCCCCTTGTGAGTCTTGGTTCCTCCCAAGGTTTCTTCCTCCAGCTCTGAGTGAGTTTTCCATGCCACTGTGGCCATTGGCTGCTCACTGGGGGTCTTAGATTTTTCATGTCTTTTTATGTTATTGATTTTTCTTTTTTTCTTGTCTTTACTGATTATGTAAACCTGCTTTGTGACAACAACAGTTGGAAAAAGCTCCATACAAATTAATTTGACTTGACTTGACTTATCAACGCCCTGAAAATAACAGGGTGGTAAATAGAATTGTTTAATGGCATCTGAGCATTTTCACTTCAAATGTTCAGATGAAATGTAACAATTATATTTACCACTCTGTTATTTCACACATCATACAACAACTTAAACACTCAATAAAGACAAGCTCTGGCATCTTTGTAAAAAGCGTATAAGAGTGACTGAAATATTCATATTGATCACATATAAGTCCAGATTTTCTTTATTTATTATTTTTTGATGTGCTTCACATAAATGGGTTAGTAGTTCTACACAAAATGAGTCATTCTGTGCCAGTTTTCTGGAGCTTCAGGTTGGGATTACTTTGATCACAAGCTGGTTTCTGAAAAAATGGAATATGATGTGTACCTGTTGGCAGTGATGGGAAACTGGAAGGGAGCTAGAGTACTAGCAGTAATGCTTAGAGAAAACTGTGCTGTGATTCCCTCTCTGTGTGGTACGAAAACACAGCAAACCCCCTCGGTGCTTTCAGTGAGACAGTAGTGAGTGATGCGTGAGTATGGATATATCTGAACATTACCAGCATGAAGACATGTATGTTTTTGAGACAGTGATCTCGACAAGACAGCGTGAGTCTATCAGTGAGATGCAGCAGGTTTCAGGATTTGTGGCTTATATAGAAATGATTCATTTGAAACAATTCATTTGAGTCTTAGAAATGATTCCTTTCATCCAAATGATTCTTTTGTGCCAAATCTCTGCTATCACAGCTTCTGTGACTGTTTTTCTGTCCAGAGTCAGTTCGCCGCCTCATTGTTTAGCTCTTATTGATCCAAATAAGAAGTGTGAAAGCATTGAAATCGCTGTTGGATTCTTTAAAGCTGCTAAAAAACTTTCTTTGGAGTGATGCCATAAAATAGAGGTAAGCCAATAGCTAAGGTGTCACTACAGTATAGGTCTTGATTGCTAAGGTGTTGCTGTGCTATAGGTGTGTACGTTTTGGCTACAATGTAGGGTGCCAAAACCTTTGCTCAAAAGATGGTTGGTCCAAAAGCTCCAAAAAACGATTCTCCGTCTGGCAATCCGATGGACGAGTATGGGGTTGGGGATTGCCAGGAGAACGGTACTTGCCTGATTGCATTGTGACAAGTGTAAAGTTTGGTGGAGGGGGGATCATGGTGTGGGGTTGTTTTGAGAAGTTGGGCTCAGCTCCTTAGTTCCATTGAAAGGAACTCTTAATGCTTCAGCAAACCAAGAGATTTTGGTCAATGTCACGCTCCCAACTTTGCGGGAACAGGTTGGGGGCGGTCCCTTCCTGTTCCAACATGACTGCGCACCAGTGCACAAAGCAAGGTCCATAAAGACATGGGTGAGTTTGGTTTAGAAGAAATTGATGGGCCTGACCTCAACCCTTTGGGATGAATTAGAGCGGAGACTGAAAGCCAGGTCTTCTCGTCCAACATCAGTGTCTGAACTAAGAAATGCGCTTCGTGAAGAATGGTCAAAAATTCCCATAAACACACTCCTAAACCTTGTAGAAAGCCTTCCCAGAAGCTGTTACAGCTGCAGTGGGTGGCCTGAACATTATATTAAACCCTATGGATTAAGAATGGGATGTCATTCAAGTTCATATGCGTGCGAAGGCACGCGAGCGAATACTTTTGGCACAGTAGTGTATCTATCTACCTATCTATCTATATATATATGTATATCTCTATGTATATACATATATATATATATAGTAGTGACAGTATATGCATATATATATATATACACACACACACACCCACACACATACACAGTGGTGGCTCAGCAGTTACAGCGCCGGGCTATCAATAACAGGGTTGTGGGTTTGATTCCCGGGCAAGCTGCCACTGTTGGGCCCTTGAGCAAGGCCCTTTACCCTCTCTGCTCCCTGGGTGCTGGAGTTGGCTGCCCACCGCTCTGGGTGTGTGTGTACTCTCTAGTTCACTAGTATGTGTGTGTGTGTATTTACTACCACAGATGGGTTAAATGTGGAGGACACATTTCGCTGTACAGTGACAAATACGTGCACCTCTATATACAGTCATGCCCGAAAGTATTCATACCCCTGGCAAAGTTTGACTTAAATTTACTTTTATTTAACCAGAAGTTATATTTTTGCCTTGAAACGACACAGGCATCTCCCAGGAGATAACACGATGATGTACAAGAGGCATCATTGTGGGAAAAAGTATTTCTCAGCTTTTATACACATTTGAACAAAAAGTGGCATGTCCAAAATTATTCATACCCTTTGAAAACTGTCACAGTATATGGGAAAATCCAAAGTTCTATACCATTCCAAATAGTCCAAGCTGTTTTAAAGCATCCTAATTACCCTGATTCATTGGGAACAGCTGTTTTAATCAACTCAACAGGAGAAAAACAGCAGCTCTCTGCAGTTGGTTTGTGGACAGTCATGGCTAAGACAAAGGAGCTCACTAAGGACCTGCGGCTGTGCATTGTGGCCGCTCACAAGTCAGGAAAGGGCTATAAAGCCATATCAAAATGTTTTCAAGTTCCAGTGGCTACAGTGCAAAGTATTATTAAAAAATACAAGAAGTTCCGCACTGTGGAAAATCTCAGAAGATGTGGTCGGAAGCCAAAAGTGACACCTGTGCTGGCCAGGAGAATAGTGAGAGAGGTGAAGAAAAATCCAAGGATCACCACCAAGGCCATCCTGGTGAATCTGGACTCTGCTGGTGGCGACATCTCAAGGCAGACAGTTCAACGGACACTGCACACTGCTGGGTTCCACGGACGCAGGCCAAGGAGGACACCACTTCTCCAGAAAAGGCACACAAAAGCCCGCTTGACCTTTGCAAATGCTCATCTGGACAAAGAAGAAGACTTCTGGTGTTCTGTTTTATGGTCAGATGAAACAAAAATTGAATTGTTTGGCCACAATGATGTGTGCACCATTTGGTGTAAAAAAGGAGAAGCCTTCAACCCTAAGAACACCATCCCCACTGTCAAACATGGTGGTGGGAACCTAATGTTTTGGGGGTGTTTTTCAGCCAATGGACCAGGGAACTTGATCGCAGTAAATGGCACCATGAAAAAAGAGCAATATATCAAGATTCTCAACAACAACATCAGGCAGTCTGCAGAGAAACTTGGCCTTGGGAACCGGTGGACATTTCAGCACGACAACGACCCAAAACACAGCCAAAGTGGTGAAGAAATGGTTAGCAGACAAAAACATTAATGTTTTGCAGTGGCCCAGCCAGAGTCCTGACTTGAATCCAATTGAGAATCTGTGGAGGGAGCTAAAGATCAGGGTGATGGCAAGGAGACCCTCGAACCTCAAAGAGTTGGAGCTCATCACTAAAGATGAATGGGCAAAAATACCAGTGGAGACATGCAAAAAGCTGGTCAGCAATTACAGGAAGCGTTTGATTGCTGTAATAGCCAATAAAGGCTTTTCTATTAATTATTGAGAAGGGTATGAATAATTTTGGACATGCCACTTTTTGTTCAAATGTGTATAAAAGCTGAGAAATACTTTTTCCCACAATGATGCCTCTTGTACATCATCGTGTTATCTCCTGGAAGATGCCTGTGTCGTTTCAAGGCAAAAATATAACTTCTGGTTAAATAAAAGTAAATTTAAGTCAAACTTTGCCAGGGGTATGAATACTTTCGGGCATGACTGTACATATACACAAACACTCTCAATCTAATAAAATCTTTAATGCCGTTAATCCCAAAAAATATTCTGTGATTAATTAATTCTGATTAATCACAAGTTGCTAGCTAGCACTTTCTTGAATTTCTGGCCGGGAGAACAAATAAATGTGTGCCTAATAAACTGTCCAGAGGAGTCTGTTTATGTTTCTTATAGTATCTCAGTGTAGTTTAGAGAACTGTAGCCTCGAACACGATGAAGCTCAGACCCAGAAGCTCTAATAGAGAAAATGCTTCAACAACTTTAAGAGATAAATGGATGATCGCTGGTCATTGGAAAGGAAGGATTAAGCTAAGAGCTAAGAGATGAGCAGGTATGTGTGTGTGTGTATGTATATGTGTGTGTGTGTATAAGAGAGACAAAGAGAGTGGTGAGAGAGGGGTAAGAGAATTATGAGATCCATATTTCAGCATAAATAAAGTGTAACTACCCTCTGATCTCAACAGTAGCGGTATATATATATCTATATATCTATATCTATATATATATAAATATATATATATATATATATATACACACACACACACACACATTTGTTATTTCTGAATAGGTCTTATTTTTAGGAGTAAGTCGTTCACTAGAGTTTATTTTGTGGAAAAGTTTGGCCTAAATAATGAAGCACTGCACTTGTATTTTCCTGTGTTCGTCGCTGAGCAGCTTGAACATGATTTGAACAAGTGGTTACCCGAACAGCGAGTGAATATCACATTAAAGTCTCCCTCCCCCTCTAGCTGAGGGAGTGACCTCATCAAATATGCAGCGACTTGCCAAGAGATGCACAGGAGGAACTGGTGGGTTTTATGAGATATTGCGGCAAAGCTTGAGGAGATTCACGGTCACCCCGATGCTGTGTGTCTGAATTAAGAGGAATGTGCTGCTGGCGGCTTGCTGCTGCTACTGCTCCCTCCCTTAGAGATGCAGTTTCGTTCATTTCCCTGTTGTTATGCAGCAATATCAGTATCTTCTACAAAGCCCAACAAAGCCTGTGTCTTTTCAAGTAACTTAGCAGTCAGTGTTGATCAGTAACCAGGTTTGCTCTGTGAAAAAAATCACGGCATATATAAATATTAGTGATTGATTCGCTCAGCCAAACCCAGAAAGTCACAGTTTCACCAGAGGTTCTTTAGATGTGCAGAGCTGCTCTGGTTCCACCAGCTCCCCTCCGCACTGCCACACTTTATTTGATGTTTGTTAAGCTGTTTTAGTGGGTTATTGATCTGAGCACCCTCCCAGCTAGCAGTACACTGTCTGAACCATTGGTTCTCAAATCAGTCCTCAAGGACTCCCCAGACAGTCTAGATATAAGCTCCCAACCATCCCACAAGACACAGGGATAAAGCAAAAATAGAGCATAAATCTGGACCATCTGGGAGTCCCCAAGGACCCACTTGAGAACAACTGGTCTTGAAGACCAGGATTCTACCAAACAAAATCTAGGGGGTCTAAAAAAACAGGATAGCAGAAATGAATGCAGACTTCTGTGAGCGTCATCAAAGACACACATCTCCAAAATGTCCAACCACCAACATCTTACTGCTACTAATAATAATAATAACACATTCAGAAGACCACATGTACATGTATCTATCTGATAGATTTTATATGTATTTTATTAGCGGTACAAAACTGTCATCAAGATATTGCATTTTCATATTGACGTCCCTGGTTTTCAGTCAGTTTATGTTTTTTTCCTCCTGGACAGTAGAGACAGTTACTCCAACAAAAGCAAAAATAAACTCTTCAGAAGAAACAATAATTAAATGAATGAATGAATGTGTCCCAATACTTTTGTCCATATAAAATCAATATCCATATTTTATTACACCCTTGCAAACTGGAGAAATGCTAAAATATTAGTTCAAAAATTGGTTGCTCCAACAAAAACAGAATAAACTCAATTATTGGAAGAAACAATAATTAAATGAATGAATGTCCCAATACTTTTGTCCATAATCTTATTACACCCTAGCAAACTGGAAAAATGCTAAAATATTACTTATTAGTTCGCCAATGACCTAACTCGACTGCAAATGGCTAGCAGCATAGGGGGGGTCCGCTAGACCACCCAGAGCCACTCGAGGCCTCAGTCAGTTTATGTTTTTAACAAAAGTTTGGAAAATAGGATTTTTGTTAGATTGCTGCTGGATGATCTGACTTTAGGTCGCTGTCCAGAGTAGTCTGCTGAAGCTGGTGAACGTATCACTTTACAAGCCTTTATATTAAAAAACCTGTGAACAAAATATGAAATAAAGTAAGAAATAAGGTACAGAGCAGTACAACTCTGGAAATCTGATGTATTCAAAGCCAGATGAAACAGATTGTTCTGAACCCTCCTCTTAAATGATTGTCAAGAGCCCTCACATCATCAGAAATGTTCATGATCAGAAGAGTTCTACGGATCATGGCTGTACTTTAAGATGGGGACCGGCACAGCTAGCATGCTCCTGTCAGCTGATCTGAGGGCTCTTGAAAGAACATACCAGATATTCAGATCAGTGAGGTAGTGTGGAACAAGACCATGTGGGCATTTAATAGTAAAAGAATACTCAAATCAAGGGAAGATTATACTGGTAACCAGTGCAGCTGATTGAGCGCAGGTGAGATGTGATCGCTCAGTTTAGAGAGCGTCAGGATTCGCACTGCAGCATTTTACACCCAGAACAAACTCATCGGCTCATCGGCAATGCAGTGTCTATACGCTGTTTACAGATATATAAATATATACACAGCACTGTGCAGAAGCTTTAGGCACTAAGCAAGTTATTTCTCTTAGCAGTAAGAGAGTTTTACTGTAGCAACTCCAGATCTCATTACAACGGATGCAGGTAAACAGAAATGCAGTAAAAAGGAACAAGAACTTGTGAGATCTTGTGAGCTAGTCTGAAGAACAGAGCTCGGTTTCTCCAGGGTTCTCCTGGACGCCCCCCAGTCCAGCCAGCACAGCATGGAGGATGTGTTCAACTTCATCATCATCAGCAGCAGCAGCAGCAGCTCACCTGATTTACCATCATTAAGCCCTGATTTACCACCAAACCAGGTGTTGAACTCTAAATAATACTGAATTCCATGAGAAGAACTTTGGAGATGTTCTAATGATGAACACAGTGATGGAGAACCACCACCACTTTCTGTATTAATATAAAAGAAGTATAAACTAAATGTCCAAATATTTGTGGACACCCTTTCTTAAAGCAGCATTCAGCTACTTTAAGTTGTACCTGTTACTGACACAGATGCACAAATGCACGCACATATACTCCACTTGTCAAATCCCTGGGGATAAGTACTGCCAATAGAATAGGACTCTCTGGAGCAGATACACATGGGCCTATAGACTAGAGGGGTATAAGGCCCCCAGCATTGAGCTGTGGAGCAGTGGAAGAACTGTGTTCTCTGGAATGATGGTGGTGATGGCTCCATCCAGTTTTTTGTTTTTGGGATGGGATGAATCGGGCAGTTGGGGATGAGGGGTGGGGTGGTGATAGTCTAACATCTTCACTAACGCTCTTGTCAATCAGATCCTCAAAGCAATGCTCCTCAAAGATATAGTAGAAAGCCTTTTCCCCTGGACAGTAGAGATAGTTTCTCCAACAAAAGCAGGATCAGCTCTTTAGAAGAAACAATGAATGAATGAATGAATGAATGTGTCCCAATATTTTTGTCCATAAAAAAAATCAAAATCTTTATCTCGTTTATCATGTTTTTAAAGGCATTACTAACATATTAACCTTGGCAACACTAGTTTCAGTCAGTGCTCTCAACAGTAGCTTTGAAAAGTACACCGTCAAATCATTACTTACTTAGCAAAATCTTCTTAGGAGGGTAGACAGTTTGAAGTGTTGTAGCCAAGTACAGTCAGAGGATTAGCACAAGGCTGTTCTAAGCAGCACCACTTGTGCATGTATTTTATTCTCTTAATTGAAAAGTAACAGCGAGAACATCCAAGTTCCAAGCGAAGTCAATATGCCTCAATAAATCCATTCAGTTTGGTCACTGAAGGAATAAAAGTTACTCAAAGCCTAATAGAGAAGGAACATCATCTCTGAAGAAGTAAACACAGTAGTTCTCCACTTCCTTGTTGACATGGGAGCCCTAGCCTTAGATCTGTGATGTTCTCATGGTAGCATGGAGAGCACCAGAGCGTGGCTGTTTGGCTATCCTGGTGCGATGGAGATGCTCGGATAATAAATAAGTAGGAGACCAATCGATGTCGGCGCTGCTATGTAGAGAAATCCTCTCAGTGCTGGGGTCAGAACCTGCTGGAGAGATGCTGGATGGTAGAAAAGGAGCAAGACCCTGGAACTGGATTGTTCCTGACCGCTTAATTCGACCTGAACAACCCAAAATAAATCTGTTGGTGAAATGCACTGGCTGTACCCTTTTAAAAGTTCAGTGAGTCTGAGTTTAACAGGGAGCTGTACAGTCTGTGTGTGCTCTTTAGTTGTCTTATGAAGGCCAGGAGAAGGGCATGTGGATGGTTTGAGATCTTCAGCAACATTACTGTCAGTGTTATGGTTTCATATAACAGTATAATTCATTTTTGACGAGCCTATGTGACGATTTTACTCAGTAACTCTTAATGGCCACTCTATCCTAGTAGCTTCCAGACCCTAGAGCAGATCACAGCGAATCTTTGTCAGTGCATTGCTGATATTCTTTTTTTTGCATTGGAAGAATTCCCAAAAATGATAAAGATATGCAAATGGCATGTTAACTAATCAAATGTGCATGAATTTGCATATTTTTAAAAGCTAAAAATTGCCTTTTGAAGATATTACAATTGAAATGTTTATTTTATTTTGAAGGTGCACTCCAGAGAAAGTTTTTTTTTGTAGAACAGATGGTTGGAATCTCATTTTGTTCTGTAATAGATGGAAAAAAAATGATCTTGGCTGCTGCTACTCGCTTTATTTAGTTATTAAAGCACATATCCATATTAAATATTTCCAAAACTCGAAATCATGCATGCTTTGGAAGAGTCTTTCAACCGTTTACTTAGTCTCCATCCTCTCTGCACTGGGAGATCATTAGCAGGAGGAGAACGAAAATGAAGTCAGTTAGAAAAGCCAGATCCCACAAGCTGAATGAGGGGGTTGATTATTATGTCAGCTAACATTTTACAGGCACCAAATCTTCAACTAGAAAAATATCAGGGTTAGAGATGGGTTGGAGTTAGGGTTAAGGCCTAAAGGGGAAAAGGTTTAGGGTCAGAAATGGGTTGGGAATAGGGTTAAGGTCTAAGGGAGAAGGGACTGGTTAGGGTTATAATTTAGGGAAGAAAAGGGTTGGGAATTGGTTGAGGTTAAGGTTAAGGGAATAAAAGGATTAGGGTTAGAGATGGGTTGGAGTTAGGGTTAAGGCCTAAAGGGGAAAAGGTTTAGGGTCAGAAATGGGTTGGGAATAGGGTTAAGGTCTAAGGAAGAAGGGACTGGTTAGGGTTATAATTTAGGGAAGAAAAGGGTTGGGGATTGGTTGAGGTTAAGGTAAGGGAAAAGGTTCAGGGTCAGAAATGGGTTGGGAATAGGGTTAAGGTCTAAGAAAGAAGGGACTGGTTAGGGTTTAGTTTAGGGAAGAAAAGGGTTGGGATTCGGGTTAAGGTATAAGGAAGAAGAGGGTTAGGGATGGGTTGCAAATGCTGTGAACCTGATGCTAAATGTCCCAGTTAAGAACACTGTAAACACTCCTTCACTGTAAAGGTGAAATGGCTTTAGTAATCTTCCATACATTCACAGGCATGCTTGGTCATGCTTCTGCAGGCAGCTGCTTTCAGATAAACTGAGCCAGTAATTGTTGGTCAGTGAGGTTGAAAAGCTGGTCATCCAGGCAAAAAAAAAAATGCCCTGGTTGACCAGCTTAGCTCTTAACGTCAATACGTCTCCAACGTATTGCGAGGACAGCTGAGAGGATCGTCAGAGTCATGGACATTTACACTGCCCACTGCATCCGCAAAGGAACCAGCATTGTGGATCCACCCTGCCATTAGGAAGAAGGTACCGCAGCATCCGGTCCAACACGACCAGACTCTGCAATAGCTTCTTCCCCCAAGCCATCAGACTTCTCAACTCCAGAGACTGAACTGATAGTTTTTCAGTTCCATCCAACCATTTACTCCAGACAATATGGGAAGCATTTTAACAACTATTACCTCACTGGACTCAATATTTATTGCACACTGCATAATTTGCACACTACCCCTAATTATTTATTATTCTCTGTCTGTATTGTGTTGTGTTGCACTTGTGTTCTGTATGCACTGTCTATGTTGCACCATAGTCCTGGAGGACCGTTGTTTCGTTTCACTGTGTACTCTGTATGTAGTTGAAATGACAATAAAAACCCACTTGACTTGACTTGACTTGACTTGAACAGTTTTCTTTGATTTGCATTTGATGTACTAGTTAGTCTAGCTTGATCATACTGGAGGTGGGGAGAAGGGTTAAGATTAGAGATGGACTGGGGCTAGGATTAAGGGTTAGGGAGGAAAGGGGTTAGGGATGGGTTGGGGCTAGGGTTATCCTCACCAAAAAGCAAAGCCAGTTGTGTTCTCTTGGACTCCCAGACCAATGTGTAGATGGTTGCCCCACCCAGGAGCCCCCCAGCTCCTTCGCTGACTTGGTAACTGTCAGATCTGGCATCTAATTTTCTTGTTGTTTGTGAGAGAATTGCAGTTCCATGCAACTCTGGAAAACAGGTGTTTCATGGATCCTGTGTCAAGAAAACAAATGTGTTTATTTGGGGGACAAATGTGGCCAGCGGGAAGCCCCCACATCTGCGAGCTCCAAGCATGCGCATGGTGGTAAACACTGCCACTGGTGGAGAATACAAATACATAATTGAACTGATTTTGAGAGGTGAGTTTGCAACTGTGTCTAAGTGTGTGTTGTGTTGGTTGTAGGACTGGTCCAAAGAGGAGTATAGTGGAGGGTGTCCTGTCAACGTCATGGTTCCAGGCATGCTAACATACTACCACCCCGCCCTCCGAAAGCCTTGTGGCAGGTAAAACCCTGCACTCTACAACTCGTCAGCATCTACCAGCCCTGTTTTCCATCGAAATTACATGTCTTTGTTTGCACATTTACCCTACTCTGTAAGGACAAAAGTATCTGGACAGACCTCTTAATCATTGAATTTAGGTTGCATTCAGTCCTATTGCCACAGGTGTTAGCCACAGCTCCTAGCCATGCAGTCTGCCTTTCCACACATTAGTGAAAGAATAGGTGGTTCTAAGGAGCTCACTGTATTCCAGTGTGGTTCTATAATAGGAGCCACTGCTGCAACAGTTCATGAAAATCATTTGAAATTAATGGAATTTTGGATATTTACAGACAGAAGCATGAGGTGAGAAAGACTTATGGGATATACCAGCTAATCCAATTACATACTCAGAACATTCCTCCAGTGTTTCATTTTGGTTTCTGGAATGTTTCATTGGAAAGTTAATTTTCCAAACATTTTCCTTTTATGTTATGGGGACATTCCCAGAACGTTACCTCAACCTTATTTGTAAGAACAATGTAACGTTCTAGAAGCGTTGTCTTAAGACATTGTCTGAGAACTAAGTTCTCAGAATGTTCCATTATGGTTTCAGGAATGTTGCATTGGAATGGTCCCTCAATGTGAACGTCCAGTTTTCTTAAAATATTCTTAATGTTAAGTTACAGGAACGTTCCCAGAACATTGGTTCAACCTTATTTGCAACAACAATTTAATTATTAGGAGCGTTGTCTTGGAAGTTCCTGGAAGATTACATTAATGTTCTGTTTTGGTTGCAGTTTTTCATACATTTTTCTTAAGTTACAAGGACATTTCCAGAACGTTGCCTCAACCTTATTTGTGAGAACAATGTTCTAGGAGCACTGTCTCAGAATTAAGTTCTCACAACATTCCTAACGTTCCTTTGTGGTATCAGGAATGTTGCATTGAAGATGGTCCCTCAACATGAATTTCTAAACATTTCCATTTTTCTTAACCTTAAGGCTGACTTCAAAATTAAGTTCTTAGAACATTCTCTAATGTTGCATCGTAGTTTTAGGAATGTTGTACTAGAAGTACGTGAATCTTGAGTTCCAAAATAGTTTTTTTTTAAGGTAGGTGCAGGTTCCTAGAACGTTGCCTCAACCTTATTTGCAAAACAGTTTAACCTTCTAGGGGCGGTTTAATGGAACATTTATGGAAGCATTTAAGATCGTTCGGTTTCAGGAATGTTGCATTGGAATGGTCCCTCAATGTGAACGTCCAGTTTTCTTAAAATATTCTTAATGTTAAGTTACAGGAACGTTCTCAGAACATTGGTTCAACCTTATTTGCAACAACAATTTAATTGTTAGGAGCGTTGTCCAGGAAGTTCCTGGAAGATTACACTAATGTTCTGTTTTGGTTGCAGGAATGATTAGAATGTCTAGAATGTAGTGGTAGTAATCTGTCTAGATCCACCATCAGGGAGGGAGGGGGTAAAGGCATCCTCAGAACCTGTTAGACAGTTGCAGACAGATCATCTCCCCTTATTTGCAACAACAATTCAACATTCCCAGAATTTGCTGACAGAAGCCTAATGGGTCTTCAGCTTAAGGCATAAAAAGATGCTGGAAAATGGTCATGTAAAATTAGTTCTGTCTGTTTTCGGTACGTAAACCCACTCATTCATAATTGGACAGAATTCTAAAGAAGGCAAAAAGTCCCCAAGACATCGTGACTCCCAAGTCTCATGAACTTTAGCTGGCTAGCACCCATTACTTGCCGCTCAGCAGAGGGCAGATGAGACACGAGTGCAGAATGAGGAGTGTGTTAATTGAAGAGACAGAAGTGTGTGTCCGTGTTTTGTGTGTGTGTGTGTGTGCACGCTCAGTCTCGTACAAGTCACTAATGCACCTCAAACCGATGGGCTAGAGGTCGGAGGGACAGCACTCTCCAGAGGAAAACAGTCGCATAATCCATTTGTAATGGGTCCCTGAACGAACGCCTTGCCATGAAGGATGCAGGGAAGGGGAGCGCACTGCTGGGCTGGTGGCAGCGCTGTTGGGTGGAGTGTGGGGGGGAGAGAGGGAGTGGGAGTGGGGGGTCTGGCTAGGTAATCCATTTCCATAATAGAATTAAATCCACAGGGAAGAGAATGATCTCATCAAATCAGGAGGATGAAGGATGTAAAGACTCTGGCCGTAATGGGCCGCTTGTGGGGGCCGCTGTGTGCACTGAAGGCAATCCGTAATCTGTCCTTGACCTATTTCTGGACAGACAGAACGGATCTTGCCCACTTTTCCAAATGCTACAAGACCTGCATGGAGTCCTTTCACCAACGTTAAACCCCGCCTGAATATTCAGAGGAAAAACAGATTCTCCACATAGAGGTTAATAATTAACCCTTTAAAGCCAAGTGTGTCATATTCGCCATATATTACGAGTTTGTGAGACCTGTGTGACATCAGTGTCATAGTTAAAATATGAATCATCTTATCATCTCATCATCATCTTATTATTATTATTATTATTATGTTGTTGTTGTTGTTGTGGTGGTGGTGGCTCAGTGGTTAGAGCACTGGCTTACTGATAATATGCTTGTGGGGTCGTTACCTGGGTTTGCCAAGCTGCCACTGTTGGGCCCTTGATCAAGGCCCTTAAGCCTCATTGGGGTGGTGCAGGAATGGTTGCCCACCCACGCTTTGAGAACATGTGCTTACGGTCACTCTGTGGATTTGATCACTAGTACATTTGCTTGTGTGTGTGTGTGTGTGTTCACTGCACGGACGGGTTAAAGGCAGAGGCCAAATTCCATCTGTGCCCAACATGGTTATCGTGTCTTTGTAAATAATTATTCTAAATAATACAATATAATATTAAATATAATAATAATAATAATAATAATAATAATATAACAATAGCAATAATACAACAACAATAATAATAATGCATTTATTAATCAATGTAATTATTATTTACATGAATTATGTAATAAATATGTGAAAATGATGTAATGAATATGTAAAATATTAATTATTACACATATATACATAATAAATAATAATATTTAATCAATTAAATCATAATGAATGATCTGCTTTAGTTTATTTACAAAAACCTGCTGAGAGCAATAAATTCCTTCTGTATCACAATATATGATCCAAATAAAAGTCCTACATTTCGTTTGTAATCTCGTTTTTTAAAATAGGGGGTCAGGAGGTCACATAAACACCCCAGACTGTAAAAAAATCGAATTTCGGCAATGATTGGATGGTTGAGGCTCTAAAAGTTTCAAGCGAATAGAGGATGAATTGAAGAGAGGGGTGGCATGCCGTGCCAGTCTCTAGGTCTAAACTGCATTCAGCCAGAGGAAGGTTTGGCAGGACGCTCGCAGATGAAGGATTATGTTTTTTTTTTTTTTGCTGCTGCTGTTTTTCTGGAGGCCCGGCACACACACATCCCTCCAATGCGGCGTAACCCGCTCATTCCGTGTCTGCTGTAACCCGGTGGAACAGAACCCACCCAAAACCCCCTTTCAAGTGTAAGTGATCTGCATGCGGCTAGACCGCAGGTGAAAGAAAGGCAGTGTGGGTAAAAACACGCCTCGGGGGTTTCACGCACAACTACGGCTGATGCATCCATAATGCATAAAGAATAAACAGTGAGCGGGAGAAGAGAAGCAGCCTGGAATGGAGGTAAGATGGACCCAAAATAAAGAGAGAATACCTTGTTTTGTGGGATGGCTTGCAGTGTGTGTGCGTGTGTGTGTGTATTGACAGTACAGCCATCCAAGCATTTCTATAGATCCTCCCCGAGCCACCGCTACTTTGATAGGACTGTACGAAGGCAAACAAGTGCTCGTTTTACAGCGTGTAGGTGACACTGAGCTGTGCTGGCACGTGCAAGCGGGTTCACATTGCAAGATGAAGAAAACCTTCAACAAAAGATGGAGCCGTGGATTAGGAGCAGAACGGCTGTTACAGTGGAATCATAGCGCTTTAGGTAATCTTCCAATTCCAGCAATGAGCCGTCCCTGGCGCTGTCAGGGGAACGGAGAACCGTACGCTATTTCTCATTTTGATAGACACTTGAATAAAGTCACTTCAAAGCAATTGTGTTACGCAGCTTGTCGAACACTTCCATATCTCCCAGAGTTCAAACACGGCCTTCCTCACTGATGCTGTTAACCCATGGTGGATATCAATCGGCACATTTGCAGTTTTCTCTTAATTCAGTTTTATTTTATTGCTGTATTTTTGCCTGTTTTGCTTATTAATGTTAGGATCCGGTGTCGACCAGAGGAGGATGGGTTCCCCTTTTGAATCCTCTTAAGATTTTCCCCTTGTTTTTCTCTTGCCACTGGCTTGATTAGAAGAGGAAATAAATAAAAGGCCTATAGAAATACATTTGAATTCAACTAATTGAATATAAACACACACACACAAGTGAACTAAGGGCAGTGAGCACACACACCCAGAGTGGTGGGCAGCCAACTCCAGTGCCTAGGGTGAAGGGCCTTGCTTAAGGACCCAACAGTGGCAGCTTGCCGAGCTCGGGTATCGAACCCACAACCATGTCATCAAAATAGCCCAGACCACTGGGGAATATATATATATACATATAAATATATATATATATATTATATATTATAACCCACCCTTCAGTACGCCTGAGCAGGCCCTTTTATGCCATCACCTGGGCACGTTAGACTGAACGGCCACAGGTCAACAGCATCAGGGCGTAGGATGTAGGGTTGTGCCATGGGCAGGCCCACGTCTCTCTCCCGCCTCCTTACCGCCACAGCATATACTGTATATATATATTATTATATTATATACTATTTAGGTTGTTTCTTTTGATGTCTAAATATTAAGCATGTGCTTTTGATTGGAGTGAAAAATACTCAGCCGTTGTTTACCACCCTGTTATTTTGCCTCTGAATAAAGCATGCTGATTTTCCTTTTACAGAGGGCTTGTAGTTTACAGCACTGCCAACAGCTCACTGTATCCTCATATTACAGCATAAATTTAACGCTGTGACTAAAACACTGTAATTATTCCAGAGTCCCTTATTTCTGTTACAGTGGTAGTAAAATAGCAGTTCAGGAGTGTACACTGAGGTACACCAGCACACCAACACACTCCCTGTTTTACTCTTCATCAGAGACATAGCCTAGCAGTGTTGGGTTGTGCTGTACGAGCCTGTATTAGCATAATGACAATCAGAGGCGTAGCCTAGCAGCGTTGGGTTGTACTGTACGAGCCTGTATTAGCATAATGACAATCAGAGACTTAGCCTAGCAGTGTTGGGTTGTGCTGTACGAGTCTGTATTAGCATAATGACAATCAAAGACTTAGCCTAGCAGTGTTGGGTTGTGCTGTACGAGCCTGTATTAGCATAATGACAATCAGAGACTTAGCCTAGCAGTGTTGGGTCGTACTGTACGAGCCTGTATTAGCATAATGACAATCAGAGACTTAGCCTAGCAGTGTTGGGTTGTGCTGTACGAGTCTGTATTAGCATAATGACAATCAAAGACTTAGCCTAGCAGTGTTGGGTTGTGCTGTACGAGCCTGTATTAGCATAATGACAATCAGAGACTTAGCCTAGCAGTGTTGGGTCGTGCTGTACGAGCCTGTATTAGCATAATGACAATCAGAGACTTAGCCTAGCAGTGTTGGGTTGTGCTGTACGAGTCTGTAATAGCATAATGACACTCAAAGACTTAGCCTAGCAGTGTTGGGTTGTACTGTACGAGCCTGTATTAGCATAATGATGATAACGTTGAACTGAATGGCATTGAATCACAGGCTAACCTTCCTTGAACCTGTAAAAACATTACTGAATGTTGCTCAAGTTCTCTGCTAAGTGGGATATTACGCAAACGGTAAAGCAGGCTGGGAATGTTTATGTATCTGGCGGCGCACTTCATGAATGCGACCTATAATCTGTACAGAGAAGAGACGTTCCTCACGCGTCTCACGTATTATTCCATGTCTGAGTATATAAAAAAGGCCAGAAGATCAGTAAATGACTGTGTAACCAATTACCTAATTATGCTCTTACATGTCGTCTATAATTATGACACTCAAAGCAAACGTATAGCACGTATAGCGAAATGACAGTAATAACTCCAGACTTCAAAGGGTTGTGAAAAGTCTTTGGTCACTGAAGCTATTAAAGAAATGCCTGTGGCACTGTCTGGATGCTACCGTGGCCCTAATGCTTCCCTTCACACCTCTGTTTCCAGGATTCACTGGGCTGGAACTGAGACGGCTACCCAGTGGTGTGGATACCTCAGTGGGGCCATCCAAGCCGGCCAGCGGGCAGCCCTGGAGGTCCTGGCAGAGGTCTGTCCCTCTGCGATGTCTGAGGATGAACTCCAGACAGCGAGAGCGCAGCTCAGCCGGGCGCCGTCGCACTTGAGCGAGGCTTGGAACTGCAGGTCCACCTCCACCCGCCTCCTCTTCGGCCTGGCTGTGACCGCGGGGGCCGCCTTGTTGTGGGCCATGCCGGAATTAGGCCGCAGTTGGATCAACCGGGCTTCGGCTCTGCTTCAGAGGAAGGCTTGAGCTTGAGATTACCATGAAGGGGGTTTCATTTCCCTGGAACAATTTTTTTTATCGTTACACAGATTTCGATTATCGATTTTACAATCTAGGCATCAGATAACATAATTTATCAGCGTATTCCCTTATCTGCTTTTAAGAAAGTATTCCTGAAAGGGTTGCATAAATAATAAACGCAGATCTTAACTTTATTTGAGGTCGCCTTTTGCGGGAGTTGCCTTTTTCCATGCAAATTTGATGCGGACTGTGTGTTTATGGGCACAAAAGAATCAGCATCGAGTTGAGCGTTCAGTCAAAAAAAAATAGAGGGGGGAAAAAACAGCTGCGAGCTAGGAAATCTATTTTGGTACGAGGTAAGGACTTCTGTATCTCCGTCAGCCCTGTGGTAAAGCTCCGTCACTCTGGGTGCGCGGAACTCGGAAAATAGGGGACTTCTGAGAGCCTGAGTTTGTCAAAGCTGTTCAGGACATCTTTAATTTACTTGACGGCTCTGCCTTTGCGACTTAGGCGCAGACATGGAGGGAAGAGTGGGGCGAATCTCTGGAATGCAGGAGAGGTTCAGCCTTGCTGTGTAAAGCCTCAGTCCCGTGTGTGTGCCAGAAACCTCCAACTAAACCCGTTACTGCAGCACTGGATAGAAGCCATCTGTACTGTATGGTAGCTCACACTTGCACATCCTCACTCCCTGGCACATGCGCACCCCCATCCACCACCTAACACCCCCCCCCATTCACCCGCTCTTCTCGCGCTTGCATGCATACTGTCCATGCTCCACTGAGGGCGTGATGGATGAGCCATTCATTGGACGTTAACGTCCCTGTGAAAGTGATTTAATCGCGAGCTCTTGATTGCGCCGCTGATGAAGAACCCTGCTGTCAGAGCCAGACGCTTTCGCCCAGGGATATCTAACTCATTCTGGACACTGGACAGCAGCGATCAGGCCGCGGTCACCCCCTCCATCCTCCCTGCAGCACCTTATCTATCTCTGTTATCCGTCTTTTGCAGGGGATCAACCCGTCGTTTCTTCCCCCGGTTTGATTCTGCCCCGTCAAGATTAAACTCTGCCCCCAACGACGTCCCTTTGTAACCCATTCAATTTATAAGACCCTCCGGAGGGCGGAACGGGGCAAAGCCAGCACTTCCTTCTTTGAACAGTCAGCCCTGTCTTTGGATGGGGGCCCACGGGAACGAAGACAAAGCCTCTGGCGGCTGCGAATCTGATTTTCCATTCCATTTGCTAGATTAACTCCACGTCCCGTCGGCTCGCCGCACGTCCTCGTCCATCGCCGCTCTCCGACGTGTGGATTGGCCATTATTTAGCCATCCCGCAAAACCACTTTATGATTCCCTCTCAGGACGAGCTACTTCCTCCTCTGCCCGAGGCTCGAAATCTTCACAGAGGCTTGTTTTCCGCACTCTGGCAGCTTGCCCACGTCACTGTTTAGTTTCTGTAAATACTTGACAAATACGACGTGGCCCAACTTCAGATTAGCCTCGTCTACACCAGGTCTGAGGGCAGCCCTCAGGATCTGCGTGCGAAAGGATGAACCAGACTAGACTTGAAGGTCGTGTCCGTGTTGCTGTTGATGGGGTTTCATGTGTAACTCCATGCAGCAGCCTGTGAGATTAAAAAGTGGCATATTTCCTTACGCTTATAGCGGATGTGCTGCAGCTCGCTGCGGTTACTGCAGGGAGTTTTTCTCACTTACCCGACTTTAATATGGATGGAACAGTCTAGGGCTAAATTTAACAACGTTATGTAGAAATTGTACCTTAATATAGCAGCATCAGAATATAGTGGTTCTGGACCGGAGTGCTGCTGCTGCTACTGCACTATAGAGCTTCGGTGGTGGAGCATCAGGACGAGATCTCTCTCCAGAACTGCTGTATAACACTGCATAACCCATAGAGTCATATTAGTGTAAAACCCTGTAGTATTACTCTACCGCCTCAACCCACATGCTTCTGTACCTTGTGTACCTTCTGTAGCTTGTCCAGAATGCATGTGTACATCTATCTGTCCAAAAGGGGGCGCTTAAAGAGTTTTTACAAATGGAAAAGTTCAGGGAGTTACACTCCACACCTGTAGGGGGAACCCAGGAGCAAAAAATATCAATTCTTGCGTAAAGCTACGTTAATCATTATCAGTAAAATCCTGTAGTATTACTCTACCGCCTCAGCCCACATGCTTCTGTACCTTGTGATGCTGATTCTGGATCTTTCGGCTTGTCCAGAAATGCATGTGTACATCTATCTGTCCATGAGGGGGCGCTCAAAGAGTTTGTACGTTTTTACAAATGGAAAAGTTCAGTAAGTTAGACTCCACACCTGTAGGGGGAGCCCAGGAGCAAAAAATATCAATTCTTGCGTAAAGCTACGTTAATCATTATCAGTAAAATCCTGTAGTATTACTCTACCGCCTCAGCCCACATTCTTCTGTACCTTGTGATGCTGATTCTGGATCTTTCGGCCTGTCCAGAAATGCATGTGTACATCTATCTGTCCATGAGGGGGCGCTCAAAGAGTTTGTACGTTTTTACAAATGTAAAAGTTCAGTGAGTAAGACTCCACTCCTGTAGGGGGAACCCAGGAGCAAAAAAAAGCCAATTTACAATTTACACCACCCATACTTACTTATCGAGGTATGACTACAGTTTATTTTTAATTCACTGTTCATAATTATGTCCAAACTCATTTTTGTGCAAAAGTATTGGGACACCCGCTCGCTCATCATTTCTTCCACAATCAAGGGATATTTAAAAGAGCTGATCCTGCTTTTGTTGGAGTAACTGTCTCTACTGTGCAGAGAAGAAGGCTTTCTACTAGACTGTAAGGCAGCACTGTTGTGAGAATTTGATTGAATTCAGCTAGAAGTCAGGATGTAGAATGATGAGCACCACTCTACTTCATCCCTAACTCCCCGACCCATCTCAAAAGTATTAGATGGAGCACCATCCATTATTCCAGAAACACAAACAGCTCCACTGCTCGACAGCTCAATGCTGGGGGCTTTATACCCCTCTAGCCCATGCCTGGCAGTAGGCACGGTGCTAAGCCCATGTCTATCTGCTCCAGGGAGTCCTATTCTATTGGCAGTACTTCTCGGGACTAGACAAGACTAGACTAGACTAGACAAGATCTGTTTCGTAAAGTTTAGAGCACATAAGCCACCACTGCACCACTCCAGCAGCTCATACGCGAGAGCTCGTGCGCGAGAGCATTTTTGAGGCTAATCCAAGTTTGTTAGGGGAGATAATTTAATCCACAGCTTTTCTGGTTTGTATTCCACCCTTGCCCTCACCATCTGTTCAACCTATGAGACTTCATCAGCGGCTTTAGGGGTGTAACACAGCATCGCTTCCAAATAATTTACCAGGTCCTTGGTCCTGTTTGAGCACAGACTACATAATGCAAACAACCTTCCAAGCAGCTGAAGTTAAGTAGCTTAGTTAGAGTCAACTCGTGTACCTTTCGCAGCCCTGCTAAGAATTTCTGAGGACAGCGATCAGCCGGACTCTATCCAGTGCTAGATGAGTTTGGACAAACATCTGAAACCTGAATTGGAGGTGAGTTCAAACAGAATTTCCCATCATCTTTATTTATTTCACCTCGCAGGCCGTGTAATACGCTGAGGGTCAGCCAAGGGTCGCGATAACATAAGTGCTGCTGTGTCATGCGACAGCGATGCCGTTGCATCCCTTGAACCTTTGGCCTGTTTGGTGACCCTGTGGTCACTTGACAGAGGCAGCATGCTGATGTATGTTTTTTTTTTTGCAGGCTTCTGGCCTCTCTATCTCCCTTTCTCTCTCTCTCTCTCTCTCTCTCTCTCTCTCTCTCTCTCTCTCTTTCTCTCTCTTTTTCCGGATCGGAGCTGGCAGCACTGCTATCTGACACCCACATCAGAGTGACAAGCTGTCAGTCTATAAAATGATCCCTCTTTTTTTAACCTCCGCCTTCTTCCTCGCTCTTTTTTTGCTCTAATACCAGACTTTTTTTTTAAAATGCAGGCTCTGCAAAGGCCTGGCATTTATAATAGCAGATTAATGTACTGCATATGTCTGTACACATTCACTGTACACAGACATACAGTGTGTGTATATATATAAATATATATATATATATATATATATATATATATATATATATATATATATATATACATATATATATATATATATATATATTGTGTGTCTGTGTATGGCAGGAGCATACAATATATGGAGAAAAGTATTTGGACACCTGCTCATTCACTCTTTCTTCATCAAGGCTGTTAAAAAGAGCTGATCCTGCTTTTGTTGGAGTAACTGTCTCTACTGTCCAGGGAAGAAGGCGGCTTTCTACTAGATTTTGGAGGAAGGAGCATTGCTGTGAGGATTTGATTGCATTCAACAACAAGAGAATTAGTGAGGTCAGATTGGATGGATTGGATTGTTGGATGCTCACCACCACCCACCTCATCATCATTCTCATTCCCCAACTAATCCAATCCAAAAGTATTAGATGGAGCACCAAACATCCATCATTTCAGAGAACACAGTTCTTTCACTGCTTTCACGTCTGGCATTAGGCAGCATGGTGCCAATAGGCTCATGGTGTTGATCTGCTCCAGAGAGTCCTATTCTATTGGCAGGGACTAGACAAGCCGTGTGAGGAAATAGTTCGAACCAGGATACAGTTAGAATCAGCTGCAGATGATCAGAACCTGGTTGGAGAGGATTATTCTGGAGGAGTCTGTCTTATTTAAACCTCAGACGTTTAGACTGGTTTGGTCTTGATTGAGTTGAAGTGAGAGGTGAAGAAGATCACCATGGCCAGATCCAGTAACGTCTTTGAGGCCTTCAGAAAGAAGGTTGGAGATGTAGAGGAGTCTGGGAAGGGGTTTAAAAAGATATCAGAACAGTTAGAAATCAGCCAATTCTAAAATGTCATCATGGTAGCAGATAGCTCTTGCTCCACAGTTAATGTCAATGTACAGCGCCTACCACCAGAAAGAGAAATACTGCACAAGTGAGACTTTAATGGGAGGTGAGCAAGGAGGAGACCCTTTTTTACTGTGACAGCAGTGAATCTAAAAGGTGCTGTTTATGCAGCTTAGTTGGACTGTGTACCAGTTTTGCATGATACAGGCCTTTTAATGGTCTTTAATTATCTTTGCTGGCCTCTTGCTATTCTCTGCATTTCCTGCAGGTGTGTGTGACATACAGTATGTCTTATCTCTGAGCTGCTAATTAGTACGTGACAGAAGCAGTTTCAGTCCTGTGCCATACCCTGGAGAGATGTACGGCTGTCTAAATTAAAACATGAACCCGAAGCTGATAAGTAGAATAAACAAACTGTGGCGTTAATGACATACTGTAGCATTTTTCCATGAAACTCATTATTCTAATGTTTCCAATCTATCCAATCTACACCTAACAGATGTTTGATTTGCTTTCATTAATAGCAGAAATTAGATGTTGTTTCCCAACAGTTTGATCCGAGCCTTTTTGCTGCATCCAGGCCTCTCCAGGCTTTTTCTGCAAGTCTTTTGCTCAGACAGTGTCAGGGTTAACGACCGAGCTCTAATACCAAGCTCTTCAGATTTTGCTCTTAGGAAGCAGTATGTGCCTCAAATCTTTGATAAGTGAAGGTAATCAGACGGAAGCCTCCCCTACAGTGCATAGATCAGTAGTCATCACCCCTAATACGCCACATCACAAGGCCTTTGTGGTTGGAATCAAAAGCAGGAAAAACACAGAAATAAGCAGAGCACAAGGAAGCAAGCCCCAGCCCCAGCCGTACAGTAGCGCTGTAACCTCCACTGTTTCCATGGAAATGGTTGAAGATTCCTGACATAAACACACACAAGTGTCAAGTCTTTAACAGGGTTAATGATGGCAATTTCTCAAATGTGCTTCTGGCAACAGACTCTGAATGCTTTGCAGTAGAAAAACATAAAAAAATAGAATTGAACGTTAACCATTTCATGTTCATTCACACCCTGAATGGAGGGAACGAGGGATTTAGAGCATCGAGGTGCTTCTGGATAACCTGCAGAAATAGCTTGATGCAATCATGTCAACATGGACCAGAAATCCCAAAGGAATGGAAAGGAATCTCATACCAACTAACTGCTGGAATTCAGACACTAGAGATGGAAAGACTTTTTTTTACGATTGAGCAGAGTAAGGGTTAAAAATGAAAAAAGATTTCTGGGAAGAGGAGATGGAAGGAAGAGAAAATGGGTGGAGCTTTGTCATTGAAACATATGGGGATGGGCAGAGCTACACATCCTACATTTACATTTAGGGAATTAAGCAGATTTTCTTCTCCAGAGCAACTTACAAAAGTGCTTCACTGTTTCCTCCAGAAAAACCTCAGCTAGTTTAAATAGACTAAAACTTCAAAGATAACTCCAAGTTTAGACTCTACTAAACACAAGTCAATACTCTAAACTTCGCCCAAGTCCTCTCAGAAGAGGAGGGTCTTCAGTCTGAGTTTGAAGACAGCGAGCGTTGGACTCTGCTGTTCGGACTCCCAGGGGGAGCTCGTTCCACCACTTCAGTGCAGGACAGAAAAAAGCCTGGACGCTTCATCATACTACTACCAGCCAGCAGAGGCCCTAGACAGAATCCCAAAGGAATGGAAAGTCAAGTCAAGTCTCATATCTTGTGGAATGGTTCAGTATCAGCCCAGGGAGAACTAACTGCTGGAATTCAGACACTAGAAATGAAAAGATAGCTTAGAGGAGGAAGAGGAGATGGGAGGAAGAAGAGATAATGGGTGGAGCTTTGTCAGTGAAACATATGGGGATGGGCTGAGCTACATTTACATTTACATTTAGGGCATTTAGGTTCTCATTCAGAGCGACTTACAAAAGTGCTTCACTGTTTACTCCAGAAGACTGTTATCAGTCTGGGTTTGAAGACAGCGAGCACTGGACTCTGCTGTTTGGACACCCAGGGGAAGTTCGTTTTACCACTTCGGTGCAGGACAGAGAAAAGTCTGGGCGCTCAAAACCTTAGACTAGATTTGTTTAGATTGGATTTGTTTAGACTGGATTTGTTTAGACTGGATTTGTTTTAAACTGGATTGGTTTAGACTGGATTTGTTTAGACTGGATTTGTTTTAGACTGGATTTGTTTAGACTGGAATCGATCAGACTGGATTTGTTTAGACTGGAATCAATCAGACTGGATTGGTTCAGACTGGATTGGTTCAGACTAGACATGGTCAGACTAGACTACGATTGACCATGATCGATTGAGTTGTACTTGTACATCTCTGTGTGTATCAATAAACTCTTCAACACTGAAGATCCAGTCTCCTGACTCCTGAATCTGCTTCCTGTATGCTGGATTTCTAACAATATATTCTATTTTTTTAAGAAATCCTCTGTTGAAATAGAATAAAATAAGTACCACCCACATGACCTGAAAATGATATGAGGTGATAAAAACTGACCTTTTAGTATAGGGTAAGATTTGGTCCGGCCCAGAGAAGAACATACCGACCACAACATTTTTAAACCCCAGACATGGATCTTGATGGGTTAATGCAGAGTCTCTTGTTTCCTACTCTATAAATGTGATTAATAAAATGTAAGGTTCAGTTTTATTAAGTGAATCATGAATATTTCTTGTATTTTTGGAACCCTGCCTCACACCATCAGTCAAAAGAGCACCCAAATAAGCTCTGCTTCAGTCTTTAACATCATGTTTGCAAAGATATTTATGAGTTTGCGAGTTTCTGAGTTTCCTCCTGCCAAGGCAAGTTGGACTACTAATAAAAGACTTGAGAGGGTGAAGAAAATTATTTTGGTTAATTCTGAAAATGGAGAGGCCTACATATGAAAAAAAGAGGTCTGTCGCAAAGAGAAAAAGAGGGAAGACTCATTTCACATTTATAGCCTGACCACTGTCTGTTCTGCTGTTTTATGGCTCTTAGAGGGATGGACAGAATAAGACGTGCACTACTCTGAATCTCATTATGCTGAAGGTCATGTTTAATAATGATCTCCTCCCAGCTATTCTAACTTGTGACAGTGGTTCAGATTTAAATTTGCATATATGCCCCTCGGCCATGGCTGCCTCTCAGATCATCTGCCGCTGATCATAAGTCAGTTCAGCAGTTCAAATTTGGCAAAGTAACTTTACTGGGTACTGAGTAGCTCCTTAGACTACTTAGTACTACTCTAATTGTATGTATGTATGTTTAATGAGATGCACATATTTTCAAAATCTATTGGATTATTTTTTATTCAGAAGTCAAGATATAAACTAATCAGACCAATGACTGTAGAAAACATGAACGCCGTGGTTCCATTTCCCTCCGTTTCATAGAAATGAAGCCAAAATCGTCTGCCATGTTGTCAAATCTGCAAAATAGAGATGAGAGGCAGAGCCGGACTTGCCTTCTCATTTGGTAGTCCCACCCCCTTCTCCATGGCCAAGCGTGCCTGAGACCACCTGGATTCCCAGTTTGCTACATCTCAGCTACTCCATGTACCGGACAGAAATGGTGCCATGCAGGTCCTGCTGCATATGACCGCTCTCTTCCAGCCAAGGCTGTTTGTCAATCACTTAATTCCTAAGTGAAGCCCCGCCTTCTTACGATAGAGCAGAGATGGAAAGACAGTTTAGAGGAGGAAGAGAAAATGGGTGGAGCTTTGTCATTGAAACATATGGGGATGGGTGGAGCTACACATCCTACATTTACATTTACATTTAAGGCATTTAGCAGATGCTCTTCTCCAGAGCGACTTACAAAAGTGCTTTGCTGTTTACCCAAGAAAAACCTCAACTAGTTTAAATAGACAAAAAATTCAAAGCTCCTCTAATCTTAGACTCTACTAAACACAAGTCAGTAAGGAGACCACTCTGCTATTCGCCCAAGTCCTCTCAGAAGAGTACTTAGGTTTGAAGACAGCGAGTGTTGGACTCTGCTGTTCGGACACCCAGGGGAAGCTCGTTCCACCACTTCGGTGCAGGACAGAAAAAAGTCTGGACGCTCGTCTTCTGTGGATCTTAAAGGATGGCGGGTCGAGCCGAGCCGTCCTTGAAGCTGGAAGGGCTCTTGGTGCGGATCGGCTTTTGACCATTGCCATCAAGTACGGAGGGGCTGGCTGGTCCGTTCTTGGCTTCGTAGGCCAGAGTCAAGGTTTTGAATCTGATGACCTGGGCAGCAGCTACAGGAAGCTACAGTAAAGAGAGAACCCAGCAGTGGAGACATGGCTGAATTTAGGAACGTTGAAGAATCTTATTACAGCGTTAAAGCTACGTTATGATATGTAGGTTCAGCGGGACGTCACTGGTGATATAAACCAGCCAATAAAAGCAGAGCTTATTGTTTCTTATCAAAATCAGGAGGGAAATCAAGGAAAATCTGCAAATAACAGGGTGGTAAATAGGCTTGTTGTACAACAAATGGGCATTTTTCACCCCAACCTACGTCGGACACTTATGATTTAATAAAATACTCAATAAATGCACTTTATGGGACCTTTAGAGAATTAAATAAAGCCCAGTGTTGCTACTGACCATACACAACTAGTTGTGGACAGCATGATGGTAAATTATCCTTACGCTTCTCTGAGTATCAATTCATAATAAAAACAATAACAAAGAACCAATAAGTGTTTAATCATAACTCAATCTGATTGGACAGCTGTCAGTTATGCCATTTTCAGAGCTTTTTACATGTGTTGTGTTCACAAGCATCAGAAAAATGAATCATCATGATGATGAACACTGGATGGAAGTGTTTTGTAAGGATCACCACTTTTTTGGGAGGTCCATGTTACAGAAACTTGACTATCCAGTGAGATCACTCGCAGTTCTCACATCCTTCTGCACTCTACAGTCTTCCAGGGCAGTAATGGGTCAGGCTAGACCTGACACATTGTGAAAGCTTGTCGAAAGGAAGTGGATACGAGTGGCTAATGAATGATTCACACTTAGAGATAAGGTCACACACGGTACACTCTCTGATCAGCCGTCGGCACAGAGAAAGCTGTGCAAGAAAAAAAAAAAAGCTGCACGCTAGAACAGCGTGTACGTACGCCATCTGGACCAAGAAGTGGACAGCTTGACGTTCCAGGAACACCGGATGTGGAAACAAACTGCAAAAGTTGGCCCCAGCTCCAGAAACCCAAACATGTTGCACATCAAACAGCCATTAGAAGGAGAAACTTTGAACCGGCTTGACAGAGCCGGCTAAACGAGCTTAAACAGCAGAAGCAGTTCCAGCTGTAGACTATTTCTGAACGCTTAATTAAGAGGGTAAAGCCAGACGGCGATGAAGCTGACTGTATATGAAGGGCGCTTGACCTTTAAAGCTGCTGATGGAGGGCGGATAAGGATCTTAAAGAGGCCTTCAGAAATTAAAAAAGTGTTTTTTCACTGTGCCACATATTTCTATCCAAACAAATAGAGGTGATACAGGCTTATTTTAAACACAGAATGCAGCTGCAGCTAAGGACAACATTGCCTGGGTTCCTAAAAGCATCCAAGCAGAAAGGTGATTCTTAAATGGTAGAGCAAGCATGACACTGAACACTGGCAAGGCAAGGCAAGTTTATTTGTATAGCTCCTTTTAAACACAGTGGCAATTTACATAAAAGGCTTTACATAAAAACAGACATAAAGAAAAATAAATATCATTATAAACATAATAAATAACAAAATAAGAATAATAATAAGAAGAATACATAAAATAAAATAGTAATAAACATTCCAATAAATAAATAAACATAAGAACGACAATAACAATAATAATAAATAAACACATACATTAGCATTTCAACAAATACATAAAAAACATGTTATTGTTTTATATTAGAAATAATATACAATAATAAATAAAACTACAATACATAATATTAAACCATAATAACAATAATATTATTAATAATATGAATAAGAAAAAGAAAAAGAAAACAATACAAAAAATAAAATAGTAATAACAAATACTATAAATAAATAAAGAAACACAACAATGATAAATAATAATACAATAAATAATATCAAAACACAATAACAACAACAATAATAATAATAATAATAATAATAATAAGAAGAAGAAGAATACATACAATAAAATAGTAATCAACATTTCAATAAATAAATAAAAATAAGAATAACAACAATAACAATAAATAAATAAACACATACATTAGCATTTAAACAAATAAATACAAAACATGTATTGTTTTATATTAGAATAACAATAATTATATTAAACCACAATAACAATAATATTGTTAATAATATGAAGAAGAAAAAGAAAACAATACAAAAAATAAAATAGTAATAACAAATACTATATATAAATAAATAAGTAAGTAAATAAAGATACATAATAATACAATAAATAATAAAACACAATAAAACAATAACAACAACAACAACAACAACAACAACAACCATAATAGCTACTGCTTCCCCACTGGATAGCAGCCATAGCTGAACTAAATTATACTTCAAAAGCAAGCCTCTAAGCTGTTAATCAGTCCTTATGATGCCTCCAGGAGTTGATCCTTGGGATATTCATGCCCAGTGTCCACCCCCCTGAGTGAGGAAGAGCAACAAACCTCTCAGCTGTTAATTAATTCTTTAGAAATCCATTCTAGTTTATTTTTCATCAAAAATATCAAATAAATAACATTCAAGGTATGTTGTACAGCACCTGGGGTTCGTCACAAACATTTTTGTCAATTTATTCCCCCTTTTTTCTCTCAGTCTGCTACTGCCAATTAACCTGCCTGTTCGGAGCTCCCCCTAGCACTAGCAACACCCAAATAAGTCCCCTGCTCCATCACCAGCTAATGTGCGCGGCCCATTGTGCTCCCTCTGAGGGCACCTCAGCTGTTGATGCTGGTCCTTGGGATTGAACTAGCAACCTTCTGGTGCCTGCTTCTCCTTGGTTACATGTTGACCTGCCAAATCACCTCCCTGCCAGCTCATTCACCAATCCTAGGGTAATGCAGTCTTTACAGTAGGGTGATATTTGACACTAGGGTCAGATGGCTGTCCACTGTGGTTGAGATGTTATGGCGGCTTCATGTAGGCCTGAGATACTCTGTACGGCCAACCACTGCGTACCAGCCTGCATCAAGCTATGCATTTAACCCATATGTGGCGACCAACACACACACACACACCCAGGGAATAGTAAAAACACACCCAGAATGGTGGGCTTCCACATCAGAGCCCTGGGGAGCCAATGAAGGGTAGGTGCCTTGCTCAAGGGCTGCTCAGCTGTGAAAGCTGAGAGTGGAGGAAGCGCTACTCCTTAATAGGGGATTAACCCAGGAACCTTCTGAGCCTGACCCAGTTTCTCTAACCTTTAGGCTACAGCTGCCACCAGAAGAGGTGCAATATTGGTATTGATGGGATGGAAATGCTGGATCAGATATTGGAGGGAAAAAGTAATTAGACCTAATCCAATCCAATCCTGTACCAAATCCAGCCTCTATTTTCACCAGATGGAATCAGATTGTACTTTCCCACATAGAAGCACATTAACACACACATGTAGTTTAGGTTATACTTCCAGTAACCTCCAGTAACCTTACCTCTTATCCCAGTGGGGTGGGGGGGGCTGTCCAGCTCATTCTAGAGCCGCAGCTACATTTCAAGAGTGGACAGATTTGACTCATCAGTTACTATTAAACCATTTAAACCATTTAAACCATTCAAACCATTCGAACCATTAACAGAGTTAACATTCTCCACTAGATTTCACACAGCAGGTCTACATACACAATTTTATGGATCTTTAACAAATTACCATTTATGAGTTTAGCATGAGAGATTCACTCAATATTACAATAACACATCTGACCAATAATTAATATACTGTTGATGTCAGACGTTTGACGTCTCACTGCCTTCCACATGTTTCCTTGCAAAGAAAGTGACATCAATGGGTGCAGGTCAAATTTTTACTAGTTTTTATTAGAACTGTTGGCAGATTTTGCATCAGAGGTAACAGAGTTGACCAGAACTTTGGGTCAGACATAAAATACTATAATATTTTTTAACGACTAAAATGACATATTCTCCAGAACATAGCTATTCCATCCAACTGACTTTATAACTGTTAATAAAGTGAGTATATAAAACTAAACATTTGATTTTATTCTTTATTATGATTCCATGTAAAATTCAAGTTGAATATAAATCAGGCATTATTAATAGTGAAAAATCAGTGTCGTGAGTATTATTAATCAAGATTATTAAAGAATGTTTTTTGGATAAATAACAAAAAGGTTTATCTGGGAGACGCAAAATGTTCCCCCAGTTCTAAAATCACCCATTCGTCATTCTGCCTTTCTCACACTTACAACACATTTATATCAAATGAAATCAAATCTAATTTATTTGATAATTTTTATAACTGGTGTTGTCACAAAGCAGCTTTACACAATCAGTAATTAGTAAAAGACAAGAAATCAACAACATTAGAAGACATGAAAACCTAAGTGAGCCCCCAGTGAGCAGCCACTGGCCACAGTGGCAAGGAGAAACTCCCTCAGAGCTGGAGGAAGAAACCTTGGGAGGAACCAAGACTCACAAGGGAGACCCGATATTAATAGTGGAGGATAGTTAAGAGGCCATTTAGGTTTAAACATGCTCATTACTTATCGAAAGGGGCAGTGGTGGCTCAGTGGTTAGAGCTCTGGGCTATTAATGACAGGGTTGTGGGTTCGATACCCGGGCTCTGCAAGCTGCCGCTGTTGGGCCCTTGAGCAAGGCCTTTTACCCTCTCTGCTCCCCAGGTGCTGAAATTGGCTGGAGCTGGCTGGAGCTGCCTGCCCACTTCTCTGGGTGTGTGTGGTCACTGCTCCTAGTTCACAAGTGTGTGTGTGTGTGTGTGTGTGTGTGTGTGTGTGTGTGTGTGTGTGTGTGTGTGTGTGTGTGTGTGTGTGTGTGTGTGTGTGTGTGTGTGTCACATTTTGCATAACATAGTACATTGACAGATACGTTCACCTTTACCCTAGTGTTGGATTGTGGTCAAGAAACCTCCCTCTGACCCCTTCTTAGTGTGTAGTCCAGTCAGTGTGCTTACACACTTCCATGCAACCCACTGAAATAGCCAGTAACCCGTGCAGTGCATTGGTGTCAACAGCCTGTGTGGTGTGTGGGGTTATTATAGTTATAGTTAAATGAATGTGGAATTTTTAGGGATGTTTGGCCTTATACAAAGGCACCATTACATGTAAGTCATGACTCGATTATTATTTATAACTCAGAAATACGGATTTTATATTCTGACAAGAACTTACTGCATCAAAGTGATGCACTCACACAGACTTGTTGACATCCTCCTCTCTATAAACATATACACCCGTGTGTGTATCACACTCGTGATGTTCAGATATCATTACTCACACACCACTCACCACTATTGAGTCACGGAAAACTCTGAGGCCATTTGGGTTAATATTATTCACATTTACCATTCTTTACTCCAATCCCTTTTTTTTTCAGCACTGCCACCTCGTCCACATCTGCCTCAGTCCCGAACTCCAGCCGTATTCATTCTGTACCTCTGTTAAAGCAGAGATATCCGACTGTCTGGAAAACGATCATGTACCTCTGAGATGCAAACCTTTAGACTAGAAACTCGCTCATCCTCTGGACATTTTAATGGAGTCTTACCCTGGATCCCTTTTTTTTATTAACTCAAATAATAATTAATAATATTTTTTTTTATTTTCATGGCTACTAGTAATTCTTAGCTTGGACATATTGAAGTCTCTGTCCCATAGTAGCATCTTTCGTCCACAATTCTGAGGAGAATTTCCTGTAGACTGGGATTTCTGCCACTGCTGGTAGACCCATATGACCGTAAGCTTCCATACACCTGCAGATTCAGCTACTTCCTTTACACTATGGCCTTTGGCAACGCCCAAATGCAATCACTCCTTTTAGCCAATCATTAACTGTATCTGCTTTACGACCCATTTTCCACACATCTAACGAGACCCTCACTGCACTGTACTGCACTATTCTCAATGTTTGAGTCCTGTCACACGCCCCACAGGTATTTATAGCCTAATCATCCTCACCCAGCGCCATCTACAGGAGCCTGAAGTTACTACCGCCTTAAAAACTAAGGTGACTAAGGTGATTTTCTGTCCAGGGAGCTTATCTTAGAGCTTTGTGAGGGGAATATATCCAATATGCACATTTCAGGCTCTGAGACAGAGAGCAATTCTTGATGGTCCACTTAATAGAAACTAGAGCTACTCATAAAGAAAAAGTAGCATGTCGGGTTTGGCCGATATTCAAGATTTTAATATGAGTATTGGAAAAGAAGTAGTATTGTGTCTTCCAGGGATGGACTGGCCGCGAGAAAGATGGGGGCAATTCCCTGCGGGCCTCCAAGCGGGAAACAGAGAACTGTACCCTCAGTATGTGGCCATCGGCAATCACGCAAATGATCTCTCTCACTTTCTCCCTTATCCCCTCTCTCTTTCCTGCCTTCCTTTCTATTTCTCAAGGGCTCTCTCTATGTCTCATTACAGTCTATATCTGCGTTCAGACAAACTGGGTTTCAGACTGTCCAGTTGCAGTCAGGCCTAATCTGGCCGGCTTCGAGGGAAGCTTTGGAAGTTATTGCACATTAAAGGTCTGTGATAAGCTTAGGGGTGTAGCTTCCAGTTTGTAAAGTGTATAAAGGGAAAGGGATATACTGGATAACAGCAGCTGTTTAAATGCTTGAGCTGATGGCTCCCTAAATGTTTAACAGCAGCTTTCATTTCTGCTGCTGTTTGTAGTGTGGAAGTGTAAAGGCTTGAGGAGCTCTGGCATTAAAATCAATGAGGAGGTCTTCTACATACAAATCAATTGGAGGAGAATAAACTTAATAGTTGAGTAGGGAACGAACGTTTGTGCAACGTTAACAGCAGTTGGAGAATAATCAGATATTTAACCAGTGCTTTTCAAGCTAACTGAGGAAGATTGGTGAAGCAGTGAAGCAGCATTTTTTCCAGATTGCAGTTTTTAAGATCAAGCTATTTTCCTTTAAACTGGCCAAAGCTCACTGAAACCACATATTTTTGTAATTATTCCTGAGTCTTAGCGGACAATGTCGCTGTCCTCTCACTGTGTCTTCTCAGGACGATGTTCTGTTATCAAGCTTAACTCTCAACTTAAACCCTGTATGTAGGCCCACACTCCAGTTATTCACCCTTAACATCAGTTTCATAGGCCCTACAATAGAACCCTGTGGGACTCCACAGTTGCCAAATACAGTTGCCTAGTAGTTTCTACATTAGGATTAATAACAGAATAACCAATGTAGTGTTCAAAGAGTCAAGAGATTGTATCTGCTTAGCTTTTAGCCGTGTTCCCACTTGCTTCACTTGATTTGGATTTCCCAAGTCTTTGCCAGTAAAATATAAATAAGCCAGTGCTTTCCTTTCTGATGTGAGTTTAGCTCCAGTTGGGTTCAGTTGAGCTAGTCCAGTTTGTTTTCGAGGGAGTGGACGCTGGAGAGAAGAGGTGGAAAATGCTACAGTTAGCTAGCATTAGCTTTTAACCTAGCGCAGATCACTCTTTGCTCCCCGGCTTTTGCTTCTGGAACAGGAAAAGCTGTGGTCACAAGGTCCACTTCCTGAAGCAACCCGTATTCCCATTACTAGTCTGGAGTCTGGAGGTGGTTTTTGAGCTGCTCTTCAGTATCAACAACACCATGTTCTCCTTAAGTCACTGTTGCATTTTACTAAGTAAGGCCTGTGGTCTGCAGTCGATGCTTTAGAGAGGATCAGCTTATTTTTAATGAACATTCATCCTAATTAAATGAAACTCTACTGTAATTAAATGTAATTTATTCTGCTACCTAATCTAAACCAAAATCTAAACCTAATCCAAGTTTAACCCTGTTTTTTTTTTTTTTTTTAACTATCTGAGCGACTGTAGGTAATCTGTGGGGGAGCATCAAAATCAAAAGACTTTCCATAGACTTCCACAGGGCACAGAAATAGATCCAGTGCTGGGTTCGAGGCAGTCCTATACATTCCTATACAAACATAAATAATTGAAGAATTGAGAAATTGAGAAAAATAAATAGTGGCGTCACTATTGGTGTATTCTGTGGTTTATTCTGATTAATCACAAGTTAAAACGCTAGCTAGCACGTCTTTGAATTTTTGGCCAGGAGAACAAAAAAGGTCACCCAGGTGCTCGTTCAGTCTCTCGTCACTTCCAGACTTGATTACTGTAACTCTCTTCTGGCTGGTCTCTCTTTGAGTTCATCCAGAATGCAGTGGCATGGGTGGGTCGTCTTCAACGTTTCTAAGTTCAGCCATGTTCAGCTCCTCCTCTGCTGCGTTCTCTCTTCACTGGCTTCCTGTAGCTGCTGCCCAGGTCATCAGATTCAAACCCCTGACTCTGGCCTACAAAGCCAAGACTGGACCAGCCAGCTCCTGTGTACTTGATGATGATGGTCAAAAGCTGATCTGCACCAAGAGCCCTTCCAGCTTCAAGTACGGCTCGGCTCGACCCGCCGTCCCTTAGGATCCACGGAAGCCGAGCGTCCAGGCTTTTCTCTGTCCTGCACCAAAGTGGAGGAACAAACTTCCCCTGGGTGTCCGAACAGCAGAGTCCAACGCTCACTGTCTTCAAACCCAGCCTGAAGACCCTCCTCTTCTGAGAGTACTAAGGCAGAGTATAGTGCAGAGTATTGTGGTCTCCACACTGGCTTCTGTATTTAGTAACATCTAAGCAAATCTAAGCTAATCTTTTGGATCCTAGTCCATACAAACTAGCTAAGGATATTTTCTGAGTAAACGGTGAAGCTCTTTTGTAAGTCGCTCTGGAGAAGAGCATCTGCTAAATGTAAACGTAAATGTAAACAAACAAATAATAAACTGTCTAGTGTCATTTATTTTTCTAATAGTATCTCAGTGTAGTTTAGAGAACTTTAGCCTCAAACACGACGAAGCTCAGACACAGAAGCTTTAATAGAGAAAATGCTTAAGAGATAAATGAATGATCAGACATTGGGCTGGATTAAGCTAAGAGCTAAGAGAGGAGCAGCTGTGTGTGTGTGTGTGTTTGTGTGTGTGTGTGTGTGTGTAAGAGAATGAGTTAGTAATGAGATTTAAATTCATATTTCAGCATAAATAAAATGTAATCTACCCTCTAAGCTCACAGTAGCGACGCTGTGTTTACATCGCTAAAGAAAGCCGCTAATACGTCACTACGCTTTGTAAAGAGAGAGGAACCTATGAAAGGAAGTTGGGCCCAAAGATGGTTAGATGATGAATTTGCTTTAAAAAAGATGAACTCGTTAAAGTTTGTAGATTAATTGTAAGTGTTAACATGCTAATGTTGACAGCATTTCTTTTAATATATTCATCTAGTCATGAATGAGTAATGAAAGCGTATTAGCATAAAGTCCTATTCTAACTGTTAGTTTAATAGCTAATACTCTGGCCGTGGGGGAAAGTGTAACATGCATATTCTACATCATTAAACATAATTAAATAACTAGAGCATGCTTTTACTCATCCTCCTCTACATACCAAAGTCATCAGCCCACTTTCACAGCACAGCACACTCCATAGGAAAGCATTGGCCACTGGAACGGGTCAAGGCGTACATGAGCCTGTGGTCACTACACCCTATGCCCTAAGTGTTGGCTAGGAGGGTGTAAATCTGCCAGTATAAAGCCCCCTGGAACTAATCATCCAACATCAGTACCTGACCCCACTGATACTCCTGTAGCTGAATGCTGCCTGATCTTCACAGCAGTGCTCTAACATCTAGTGTAAAGCCTTCCCAGAGGAGTAGCATTAAAGGCCTACGTCACAGTCTATTTTCTTGGGCCCGACCCGACAGGGCCTGAGGAAAATGGTGGGAAATCTACGTAACGTTATGCAGAAAGGGTTCACATACTTTATCTTGCAACAATAATAAATGTGTTTTGGTATACACTATATGGACAAAAGTATTGGGACACACCTCTCAATCATTGAATGCAGGTGTTTCATTCAGTCCTATTGCCACAGGGGTATGAAATGAAGCCCCTCATGCAGTCTGCCTGAATGGGTGGTTCTACAGAGCTCACTGAACTCCAGCATGGTTCTGTAATAGGTAAAGGTGCACGTATTTGTCACTGTATAGTGCACACTGTACAGCGAAATGTGTCCTCTGCATTTGACCCATCTGTGGTAGTGAACACACACACGCACTAGTGCACTAGGGGCAGTGAGTACACACAAACAGAGCAGTGGGCAGCCAACTCCAGTGCCCGGGGAGCAAAGAGAGTAAAGGGCCTTGCTCAAGGGCCCAACAGTGGCAACTTGCCAAGCCCAGGAATCAAACCCACAACCCTATTATCGATAGCCCGGCACTCTAACCGCTGCCCCAATAGGAACAAGTCAGCTGGTGAAATTCCCTCCCTCGATCTTCCTCCATCAGCTGTGAGTGGTATTATTATTTAACAGTGGAAGCGTTTAGGAGGAACCACAGAGAGCAGCTCCATATTAATGCCTATGGGGTTTAGAATGTGTAGGTGTCCCAATACTTTTGTCCATATATTGTATATTGTATTTTTGCATTGCAACTGCATCTGTTCTTCCGAGAGAACGTTGAGCCAGCTTCGTCAGGCCACTTCATTATGGCGCGCAGGCACGAGAGTGGCGCCGTGTTGCCCTGATGAGCACTCGCTCTAATCAATGGGGCTCTTTTCAGGACAAGGAGGAGGAAGCTAATCTAGACAAAACATGCACACCGTCTGAGGCGCATACGTGGGCTCGCACTCGCGCTCATTCCACCGCTCTCACTCCATTCTCTCCATCTGTTCTCACTGTGACACTTCATCTGAAGGGCTTTCTAAACCGCCATACCAAATTCACAAGAATTGCACGGCAAAGATGAGAGGCAGCAGTAGGTTCCCCCTCTCCTGCCCACCCCTTCCTCCTAGTCCTCCTCCTCCTCCTGCTCCTACAAGGGCCAATCGCCTCTCACCGGAAGCTTGCATAAATTAGCTTAGTGCACAGACCGAGAGAAATGGCACGCACACTCAGACAGGAAGACAAAGCGGCATTTTTCTAAATATAATACAGTAGTATAGCCAATGGCTTTTTTCATAGCAGCGTGTGCCGAAGCCATCGAGGAGCCATCCTTCTTTCCGAAACAAAAACACTGGCTTGCTATGAAATGGGATTTATTCGGAATAGCCTACAACAAACGGCAGGAAAGCCCACCACTTGAAGCACTGGGATAATGTGCGCAGTAACAAAGGCCTGTAATATATTTAATGAGTGCTTTTTGACCTAGAAATTGCAATGCAGTCATCAAATGGAGCTCTATAATCACAGTTATTTGCTGTTTGATGATGATCAGGGGTCACTAAAGGGGGGTCTGGGGCTTTGTTCCCCCCAGGAGGGAAAAAAGGCCCTAAAATCTGTTGGTCACCAATTTCTACTGAAGCAATAGGGATAACTGATTCAAATATGGCTATAGATTATATATGGAGGTGGTTTCAGGCCCAGGCCCAGACCTGGACCTAGACCACATCATATAATGTCTTATTCAAATTCATATTATAGCTCCTCAAGCTGCTCACTGCTTCACTCTATATGATGCATTCTTGATAGGGGCTAATGTGTATATTAGTGAGCTTTTAGCCTACATCCAGTCACATCCTCAGCTCTTGCTGACTAACAGTAAGTCTCTAACTTACTCTTACTCATTACAGGGCAATGCAGTAGCAACCTCAGACCTCCCCAGGGTCCAGGTGCCCTTCTCACTATGTAGATTGCAACCCAAGCACCAGAACAACTTTGTTGGGTTGACTATCTGGCAAAAAGAGCTATGCGAAGCTACACTGTTCTACAGGTTTATGCCAGGTTTCAGATTACATTACATTAAAACCACCAAATGCATAACATTGTGTAGGTCCTTCTCCCTCTGCCACCAGGACAGCTCTGGCCATCAAGGTACGGACTCCACAAGACCTCTAAAGGTGTTCTGTGGTATCTGGCGCCAAAACGTTAGCAGCGGATGCTAGTAAATCCTGTTGTTGTTGTGAGGTTGGGCCTCCGTGGATTGCATCAATGAGTCTCAGGATCCCATGACACTGACGCTGGTTCCTCGGTTGTCCTTTCTTGGAGTACTTTTGATAGGTACTGACCACTCCATTTGGGAACACCCCATGACACCTGCCTGATGTTTTGGAGATGTTCTGACCCAGTCGTCTGGAACATCACAGTTTGGTTCTTGTCAAAGTGTCTCATATCCTTTCGCTTGACCATTTTTTCAGACTGTTCACTTGCTGCCTAATACAATATGTAGATTCCACAGCTTGACAGGAGCCACTGGAACCAGTGAGTAGTAAGACCTAGACCTAGTAAATCCCGTAAGTTGTGAGGTTGGGCCTCCATGGATTGCATCAATGAGTCTCGGGATCCCATGACACTGTCGCTGGTTCCTCGGTTGTCCTTTCTTGGAGTACTTTTGATAGGTACTGACCACTCCATTTGGGAACACCCCATGACACCTGCCTGATGTTTTGGAGATGTTCTGACCCAGTCGTCTGGAACATCACAGTTTGGTTCTTGCCAAAGTGTCGTTTGACCATTTTTCAGACTGTTCACTTGCTGCCTAATACAGTATGTAGATTCCACAGCTTGACAGAAGCCACTGGAACCAGATAATCAAGTGTTAGGCCTGTTCACTTCACCAGTCAGTGGCTTTGTTTTAATGATGTGGCAGATTAGTGGATGTAGGTGTCTTACCTTTGATGACAAATTCGAAATGAACATGTTGGGCCCACTGCTACGAACTGCTATGAAGCACTATCCAAGGCGCATAACAACAGTTGCTAAGCAGTGATTGGAAGACTAAATATTAGGCAGGGCTAGGGTCTGGTGCACATAGAAACATGCTCATGTTGGATTTAGATTGACTTTACTGTATTACAGTAGGGATACATCAGTGGTTTCAGCCGGGGGGTGAGGGGGGGTGTGTGGGGGGGGGTGTATAGGCGTGTGGGCGGTACATGCATTTTGATGTTTTCCCAGTTCTAGCAATTATAAAGCTCTTCATTAGAAAAGCTGAAAAAAGGAAGCCATCCTGGAGCTTATACAAACTTTCTCTTTGTTTTGCTCCAGTACTGAACAGCTTCCCCAGACGTTTTTTGGGCAGACCAATCAGTGCATTCTGATGAGCTGCAGAGTGTGTTCGGTTAATGATGATGGGGATTCTAGATTTCTGTCCTTTGAATTTGAGCGTCTAATTGCAAACCGAACTGCCCCAGAGCTCATCAGACCACACTGAGTCTTCCAGTGAAATAAACACTGGAAGAAAAAGTCCCTCTTGGAATAACTGAAGTCATGGAGCAAATGAAACTGGGTAGATATGAGATTCCGGATGGTCTGTATTTGTGTATTTTAGGTCTATCTTCCCTGCTGAAACACAAAAACCCCACAAGCTGGTTAGGATGGTTGACAAGCTTAGTTTTTGACCAGGATAGGATATGTTTTTCCTTGATGGTTGATGATTTAGCTGGTCAGCCAGCATGACCAAGGTGGTTGACCAGTATGATCAGCATGACCAAGCAGGTTCACCAGCATGACCAAGGTAGTTGACCAGCATGACCACCTGGTTGACCAGTATGATCAGCACAACCAAGCAGGTTCATCCAGCATGACCAAGGCGGTTGACCTGTATAACCAGGAAGACCAAGCAAGTTGACCAGTCCAACTAAGCTGGTTGATCTGTATAATCAGCACAACCAAGAAGGTTCACCAGCATGACCAACATTACCAAAACTGTCAACCAGCATGATCAGGGTGGTTGACCTGTATAACCAGAAAGACCAAGCAAGTTGACCAGTATGACCCAGCTGGTTGACCAGTATAATCAGCATGACCAAGCTGGTTTATCAGCATGACCAAGGAAGTTGACCTATATAACCAGGATGACCAAGCAAGTTGACCAGCATGACCAAGGTGGTTGACCAGTATGATCAGCATGACCAAGCAGGTTCACCAGCATGACCAAAGCGGTTGACCTGTATAACCAGGAAGACCAAGCAAGTTGACCAGTATGACCATGGTGGTTGACCAATATGATCAGCACAACCAAGAAGGTTCACCAGCATGACCAACATTACCAAAACTGTCATCCAGCATAACCAAGGTGGTTGACCTGTATAACCAGGAAGACCAAGCAAGTTGACCAGTATGACTAAGCTGGTTGACCAATATGATCAGCACGACCAAGCAGGTTCACCAGCATGCCCAAGGCGGTTGACCTGTATAACGAGAAAGACCAAGCAAGTTGACCAGTATGACCCAGCTGGTTGGCCAGTATGATCAGCATGACCAAGCTGGTTCACCAGCATGACCAAGGCGGTTGATCTACATAACCAGGATGACCAAGCTAGTAGACCAGCATGACCAAGGTGGTTGACCAGCATGACCAAGCAGATCCAGCAGCATGACTGGACCTGACCACTCTGGTCTACCTGTATGACTAGTTTGCCCAAACCGGTTGACTAGCTGTGTCAAGTTGGCCATGCTGATAGACCAGCTAAACCATCAAACTCTAATGAAAACATATTCTATGCTGGTTAGCAGCTAAGATGGTCAACCACCTTTTTTATATCCTTTTTTATTAATCTGATTTGAAAGGTCACAGGCATGAACCAGCATGACCAAGGCAGTTGACCAGCATGACCAAGGCAGTTGACTTATATAACCAGGATGACCAAGCAAGTTGACCAGTATGACCAAGGTGGTTGACCAGTATGATCAGCACGACCAAGCAGGTTCACCGGCATGACCAACATTACCACAACTGTCATTCAGCATGACCAAGGTGGTTTACCTGTATAACCAGGAAGACTAAGAAAGTTGACCAGTATGACTAAGCTGGTTGACCTGTATAATCAGCACGACACCAGCAGGTTCACCAGCATGACCAAGGTGGTTGACCAGCAGGACCAAGGTAGTACACCAGTATGACTAAGCTGGTTGACCTGTATAATTAGCATGACCAAGCTGGTTCACCAGCATGAACAAGGCAGTTGACCAGCATGACCAAGGTGGTACACCAGGATGACCCAGCTGGTAGACCAGAAGAATCAGCGTGACCAAGTTGGTTCA
Organism: Salminus brasiliensis; assembly: GCF_030463535.1. Lineage (NCBI taxonomy): Eukaryota > Metazoa > Chordata > Actinopteri > Characiformes > Bryconidae > Salminus > Salminus brasiliensis. Next base: position 32,191,571 of record NC_132893.1, read on the forward strand.
CCAGCATGACCAAGGCAGTTGACGTATATAACCAGGATGACTATGAGGGCGCCCTCGTACGATGCCTGCACATGTTCACAGATAAGCAGAAGCAGAAGTATAATTCAGCCTATAATTTACTCATCACCTACATTTTAGTGCCTCTACTTAAACATATCCCAGGCATGAGATGCTCCAAGTGCCTCCAGTGTGCAGATTTCTTTAGGCACGAGGCTGCATTCGCCTGATAAAGGTAACGTTATCTTGCTCCTTTGCTACAGACTAACAACCTTGGGGGTTTGGATTGGATCCCAGGTGAGGACCATGTCAAATGCAATTTGTACCAGCAGCCTTAATGTAAAAGAAATGGCATACAAAGAAGAGATTCGTCATTTGTACCATTTCTTAAGCCAAGCTGAATTCTGAACTCTTCTTTTGCTGGGATACAATTACACTCTCTTACTGGGAACCCGTTTCCTGTAAATGCCTTCTGTAGGATGTTTTGTAAGGCATTATGGAAATGCGCTCCTCCTGCTTCTTACACCAGGTTTGACTCCCAGTTCTCCACTTGAGAGAATCCAGCTCTGTCTGATCCCGTTCTTTCCTCCATAAAGGATTTTAACATTTATATTACTTGTACAGTGGGGTGGCACAGTGGTGCCACAGGTAGTTTCTGGTTTCTGTCTGTGAGGAGTTTGGTGGGTTTCCTTCCACCTTCTAAACACTTACATGGTCGGTGAATTGGCTATGCTAAATTGCCCCTAAGCAGAGGTGTCAAGTAATGAAGTACAAATACTTCGTTATGTTACTTAAGTGGAGATGTTGGTTATCTAAACTTCTTACATTTTCACCCAATTATCTGAACTTTCTACTCCTTACATTTTAAACACAGCCTCCTTACTCCTATTTCATTTCCCTTTGTTTTTATTCCAGCTTGAAATCCCTCTCCAGATAAATCTCTCCATCTGGAAAGTGAGAGTCTGATCGTGGTTGGATGAGAAGTATAAACAGACACCATTCTGACTCCCTATTGGTTTATAAGTGATCCATCACACCTGCACTCGTCCCGTCACTCTCCAGCGAGCTCACAGCAGACGTCTGTAGTCTAGTATGAAGACTGTGTCCGTGGCAGAGACTCAAGAGAGCTGCAGTGAAACGTCCCGACTGAGCCCTACATTTACATTCCAATAAAGCTTATTGATCACACGCCTCTGAAGTCTGACTTTCTGCAGCTTTACAAAACTTCTAGACAACGACTCCTCATATTTTCCTCCATGAAGCTCATGTTAATGCTCAGTAGAGCACAGAGACGCTCCTTTAATAGAGCTGATATTCCTGAAATGCTTCATTTTCAATGGGCAGATCTGCAGCTGAAACAGGAGTCTAGTGCAGCCCAACATTTTTAACATCAACATTTTAATAGATCATTCTTCTCATTATGACTTTTAGAGGAATGGGTTTTTGGGGAGGGGGGGTGGTGCACTATAGACCCCTGTGGCGCGGCCTAAGCTTTCGGCCTTTGTTTTCCTTCCATTACTTTTACTTTTCTACTTGAGGTCGTTCTGAAACCAGTACTTTTACACTTTTACTGGAGTAAAGAGCTTAAGTTGATACTTCAGCTTCTATAGAAGTCTTTTAAACCCTCGTATCTCCACTTCTAACATGAATGTCAAT